>NW_024962250.1:40595605-40765680 GCF_019238085.1 Lagopus leucura | reverse complement strand
GGCACAGGGGGGTTGGAGCTTCGTGATCCTTGAGGTCCCTTCCAACCTGGGCCGTTCTGTCATTCTGTGGGTGCCACATCGCTGGAGGTGCCTGAGGTTACAGGCAGCTTACAGCAATGATTTGGGGCCCCTTCTGACCCGAAGCAGTGCTGTGGTCAGGCAGTGGGTGCAGTGCCGTGCTCAGTTGGGTGCCCGTGGTTAAAGCTCCCCACGTCACCCTGGAACGAACCACCATGCAGAGAGGTGGGGCTCTGTGGCAGTTTGACCCCAACGGGGTCTCATTAAATCTAAATGGCGTCTTCGGTTGTGAAATAAGATGTAAAAGTCAGAGAACTAATGCTGCTCCTGACAGTGCTAACCACTTCTGTACGTTTGGGTCAAAAAACCCAACATAGCAGGGTTGCCATCCTGTGAGCTTTCTTTCTAACCAGAGAAAATAAATCTTCAGCCCCGGTGGCTGCTTGTTAAAATGTGCAATTGCTTATAGGTGTCTTTTCTCCTTCTCGGTACATTCCTTGTCTGCTGTAGCCACTCTCTAGCAAGAAGCAATCCCACTGTAAGATGCATTTCTTTTCTGAACGTGCAGTATCAGTGAGTCAAAACAAAGTGGTCTCATCGTTCTGGCTGCTGCAGGCTGTGCTGGAGGTGCTGCCAGCTGGGAAACCCTGCCTGAAAGATGCAGTGCTCTGATACAGACACGGGGGGAAGGATCTTTAAACCAGGATGTGTTAGAAATTCATGGCATATTGCACTGTTTACATCTTGCACTCTGGTAACAAAAGCATTGCTGTTATTGATGGGATAGCTGGAAGCTGTACCACTGAAAACCCACTGTGCATTAAAGAAACAGGTTGGTACTTTGCATTTAGAAAGCATTGCAGCTGTATATTATTAATTAGTCTCTAAGTTAATTCTGAATCGAGTTGGAGCTGTGTTGGAACACTCCCCATCAGCAGTGCTGTGTGCAGGTCTGGAGCCCCCAGGAAAGACAGGGAGCTGTTGGAGAGGGTCCAGAGGGCACCCAACTGAGTCCATCCCTGGAGGTATTGAAGGCCAGGTTGGATGGGGCCCTGGGCAGCCTGGGCTGCTGTGAAATGTGGAGGTTGGTGGCCCTGCATGGCACAGGGGGGTTGGAGCTTCGTGATCCTTGAGATCCCTTCCAACCCAGGCCGTTCTGTGGTTCTGTGCCTGTCAACCAGATTAGGTACAACCTGAGGCAGCATCTTTTGTGACTGCAGCTGAGCTTTAGAAACTTTCCTGCCAAACATCTGCTCTCAGAGCACACTGAACTTCCAAGCTTCACCACAGCAATCAGTGCTGCAAGGTCAGGGTAGCATTCCATTTCCTATTTGGAAGGCTTTCTTTGAGTTATTTTTAAATGAGCGCTTAATTGGAGCAGAGAAGCAGGGTTGAAAAACAAATGTGTTGGTGGTTGTTATGTATGCTGAGGTGTGGGAAATGTTAATTTGGAAATGCAACAAGAAATGTAGCTGGCTGACAGGTCAGTGCAGTTACCAGTGCTCGTAGGGTTTCTGTGCTGCTTGCATTTTAAGTGCTTTGAAGAGCTTGACTCTCATTCCTTGTGCATACAGCAAGTTTTAAGGTCATTTTTGATCAGAACTCCTAAAGCCACGTAGTTCTGTGCAGTGCAGCTGGCTGCTGACAGACGGTGAATGAAAAAATGGAATACTTCAGTTCTTGCTTTAATATGTGAAGAAGTTGAGGATCTGTTTCTTGAATGTTATTCTCTATGCATTTAGGCAGGTTTGTATCCTATTTGTTTAAGGAGGGCAGATGGAGGTTGGATGTCAGGGGGAAGTTGTGTGCTGTGAGAGTGGTGAGGTGCTGGAACAGCTGCCCAGAGAGGCTGTGATGCCCCGTCCATCCCTGGAGGTGTTCAAGGCCAGGTTGGATGGGGCCCTGGGCAGCCTGGGCTGCTGTGAAATGTGGAGGTTGGTGGCCCTGCATGGCACAGGGGGGTTGGAGCTTCGTGATCCTTGAGGTCCCTTCCAGCCTGGCCGTTCTGTGATCCTTAGGTGACAGAAGAGTGCTAAATTGCATCTGCTGGGGGCAATCTTCTTTGTGAGGGGAGAAAAAAAAAGCGGTGCCTTGGGACCTAGTCGAGGTGGAATTGTTCAGGTAGTTTCATATATTTATGCTCTTTCAGCTGGTGGATTTAGGAGCATCAAGTCCCCATGGAATGCTGGCTGCTGAGCCGTTGTTAGCAGCAGGCTCGTTCTGCCTCTTGTCTTCCTATCAGTGGTTGGGTATCTTTGCAAGTTGGTTTTGGTCCCTTGTTTGTGGATGGGCTGATTTCTCTTGTTGCAGAAATACTCCCTATCACAAATTAGGAACCAAAGGGACTGGTTCCTTTTGCTTAAATCCTATTTTTTAATGCTTTTTTTTTTTTTCCTTTCCAGCTGTTACCCTGTTTGGCTTAACTACTGTTACTACCTTTTGCAATTGACAAATTGTAGGAGGAGAATTTTCTCAGGCACTGGCACAACATGAAGGTGGTTTTTGGAGCTGAGGTGTTTAAAAAAAGTAGAAGGAGCAGCACAGTTTTATTTGGCAGCAATTAGGAAACACTTCCTACAAATTAAAAACCACAAGCTGTTTGCTGCCGGGAGGAGGGCGTGAAGGGCTGTGCCTGGTTTGTTTGGGGTTTGTCTCAACTTGAGGCATTTTATAAGGATGAATATAATCCAGATGTTTAATTTGAAGATGCAAACAAGTGTTTGTGTACTTATGCCTTTCTGCTCGACCCTTTGCATAAAACAACAGGATCAGCACCTGCCTGCACCTCCTGTGAGACGTCCTGCCCTGCACCTCTGTCCTTTTCCAGCATGTGCTATCTATTGCTAGTCAGGCAGCTGAGGATGAAGAGGTTTGTGTTTATGCTGAAGTGGTGCTGTAGGATAGCAGTTCAGTGAGCCCTCCCTGTGCATAGGGCAGCTGGGTGGTGATCTGCATCCCAGAGGCTTTTTGCAGCACAGTAACTGTGTTATGTGAGTATCTTGTTTTGTTGACCGTGCATCGAATGGTTGCAGTGTAAAAGGTGAAATCCTGAAGTCATAGAGTTACAGAATGGATGGGTTGGAAGGGACCTCAAAGCCACCCCTGCCATGGGCTGGGTGCCCCCCAGCTCGGGCTGCCCAGGGCCCATCCACAGCCTCAGGCACCTCCAGGGATGGGGCATCTAGAGCTGTGGGCAGTGCCAGGGCCTCACTGCCCTCTGAGTGAAGACTTTGCCCTTAACATCTGAGCTGTCTCTCCCCTCTTTTAGTTCAAAACTGTTCTTCCTTGTCTTGTCCTTTTCACTCATGTGAAAAGTTCCTCTTCTGTTTATAAGCTCCCTTTAGGTACTGCAAAGCCACAGTGAGGTCTCCCTGGAGCCTTCTCCTCTCCAGGCTGAACACCCCCAGCCTTCAGCTTGTCTCCATAGGAGAGGTGCTCCAACCTTTGAGTATCTTCATGCCCTCCTCTGGACCAACTCCAGCAGCCTCATGTCTCTCTGTGCTGGGCCCAAGCCTGGACGCAGCACTGCAGGTGGGGCCTCACAAGGGCAGAGCACAGGTCAGTCCCCTCCTTGCCCTCTGTTGGTGCAGCCCAGGGTACAGCTGGTGTTCTGGGCTGCAAGTGCACTGCTGGCTCACATCCAGCTTCTTGTCCACCCCAACCCCCCAGTGCTACTCAGCAGTGCAGCTCTCAGTGTGCTTCTCCTGGTCTGTACGCATAGCTGGAACTGCTGTGACCCAAGTGTGGCACCTTGCTTTTGGCCTTGTTGAACCTCATGAGGTTCCTGTGGGCCCACTTCTCAAGCCTGTCCAGGTCCCTCTGGCTGTGTCCCTTCCTTCTGTCATGTCACCACTCAGCTGGGTGTCATCATAGAATCCTAGAATGGCCTGGGTTGCGCAGGTGCACAGTGCTCATCCAGCTCCAACCCCTGCTGTGTGCAGGTCGCCAACCAGCAGCCCAGGCTGCCCAGAGCCACATCCAGCCTGGCCTTGAATGCCTGCAGGGATGGGGCATCCACAGCCTCCTTGGGCAACCTGTGCCAGTGCCTCACCACCCTCTGGCTCAAAAACTTCCTCCTCATATCCAACCCAAACCTCCCCTGTCTCATTTTAAAACCATTCCCCTTGTCCTATCACCATCCACCCTCACACACAGCTGTTCCTATCCTGTTTATATGCTCCCTTCAAATATTGGAAGGCCACAGTGAGGTCTCCCTGGAGCCTTCTCAAAGCAAACTGCTGTGGGTGCGCTCATTCCCACTGTCTGTGTTCCTGCTGCTAAGCACTGGTCTCAAGATGGAGCCCTGGAAGAGTGCACAGCTCAGCACCAGCCTCTGCCTGGACACGGCCCTCTGGCTGCCACCATGCAACCACTTCCTTATCCACAGAGTAGCCCACCCTTCAAATGCATCTCTCTGATACAGAGTTAAAACTGTGGTGTGGGACCATATCTAAGACCTCACAGAAGCACAGGTAGGTGACATCAGCTGCCCTTTGTCCACCAATGCTGTCACTCCACCATAGAGAGCCACCAGATGGGTCAGGGTCAATTGCAAGTGGATTATTAAGCTGTGTTTTGCTAAAGAGCCTACTTCACACTGTTCCTCTATCAGCATTTACTACAGTTTGCTTTGAGGAAGATCAGCCATCTAGAAAGTGTTGTGCTGGAAATGAAGTCAGGAATTGGTGCAGCTGTTTTTGGGGAGTTGATGGTGTGTTTTTAGGAGATGTCTCTTCAGGTTTTGAAATCTTTGAGCTTCTTTCAAACAGTTACACTTGGAATATGGGGATATTGATGCTGTTGTTAAAGAAGAGTGTCACAGACCTTTAAGCTACTACATCTGGTTCCCTTCTTCCTGGGGAGTGTGACAGTAAATCATCCTGGCTGAGGGATTAAAAATGCCTTTGGAGCAGATGTTTTCTATTTTTAATGGACAGCGTTATCTTCAGAAGAGACAAGATAAAAAGGAACAAAAACCCAGCCTAAAGAGAAACATTTGTCCAATTCATTTTTAATTTCTATCTTTTCAGCACGGCAGTGAGAGGCAAACCCAGAGCTGCTTTCCCTGCCAGTAACGTATTCTCATCACAGTGCATAGAGATACTGTCAAGTGCTGGCAAGACAATAGCAAATATTTAACTTTAATGTACTAATTACTTCTCTTTCTCCCAAATTTATACATTGCCTCAGTTACACAGCCTCGCAGAGCTTTGTGTCCTCAGATCTGGTATTGCTGTGTTGTTATGAGGTGAGGATAATATAAATCATTGCTAAGCTGCAGGCAGCTTTGTGGGAAGAGAGGAGTGTGCAGTTTCTGTGATGAGCAGTTTGCAATTTCAGCGTGCGATCTCTGAAACGTGGTAAGTTCAGAAGTGTTGTTAACTTACTAACAGGTGTTGTGGTGGCATTTTTTAGATTAGAGATTGCTTGTTCTTAGTGAGTGGTGCAGGTGACAAAGTGGAAGGAAGGGACCTCAACAGACTTGAAAGGTGGGCCTGGAAGGATCTAATGAGATTCAACACAGCAAAGGGCAAGGTTTGGCACTTGGGCCGGAGGAATCCCAGGCATCCATACAGACTGGAAGGAGCAGTCTTTGTATCCCTGCATAGAAGGACCCGGGGGTCCTGATGGATGAGAAGCTTAACATGAGCAAGCAGTATGTCCTTGCAGCTCGAGAGGAAATGGTGTCCTGGGCTCCATCAGAAGAAGGGTGGCCAGCAGGGACAGGAGGTGATTGTCCTCCTCTGCTCTGCTCTTGTGAGGCTCCATCTGCAGTGCTGTGTGCAGGTCTGGAGCCCCCAGTACAGGAAAGGCGGGGGCTGTTGGAGAGGGTCCAGAGGAGCCACAAAGATGAGCAGGGGGCTGCAGCACCTCCACTACAAAGACAGGCTGAGGGAGCTGGGCTTGTTCAGCATGGAGAAAAGAAGGCTGCAGGGTGACCTCAGTGCAGCCTGCAGTGCCTAAAGGGAGCCTGCAGACAGGAGGGAGTCAGCTCTTGGAAAGGGGAGATGGCAGCAGGACAAGGGGAAATGGTTTGGAGTGGAGGGAGGGCAGATGGAGGTTGGATGTCAGGGGGAAGTTGTGTGCTGTGAGAGTGGTGAGGTGCTGGAACAGCTGCCAGAGAGGCTGTGATGCCCCGTCCATCCCTGGAGGTGTTGAAGGCCAGGTTGGATGGGGCCCTGGGCAGCCTGGGCTGCTGTGAAATGTGGAGGTTGGTGGCCCTGCATGGCACAGGGGGGTTGGAGCTTCGTGATCCTTGAGGTCCCTTCCAACCCGGGCCATTCTGTGATTCTTTGAGCACTGAGTTCTGCTTCCTGAAAGTGTTGTCGTATTGAATGTAATGAGGGAGGTGGGATTTTGTCGTGTGGTCTTGCAGAAATAACTAACTATGTCTCTGGTGGTATCTGCTGTGCAGTGACTCGATAGGCACGTCCTGGGTTTGGTTGTTTTTCGGGCTCTGTTTATTTTCTGAGCAGTATCTTGTTTTGCACGTGTTCTTACTGTGGAACAACTGGAGCCTTCTGAACGTGTTTTTACTACCAAAATATGTGTATTACGTAAAGATCCATTGAGTCAGTACAGCCAAACCTCTGGATTGTCCCAGTGGTGCAGATTAGAAGGAAGCCTCTTGCAGTCCTGACTGTTTTTCTCTCAGCTTGTAGCATTTGCAGGTACAACAGTTGGGCCCTTGATTTTATACTTAACAATTTCTCCCAGTCCAGATGTCGTAGAGGCTCAGACTTTGTACCGTAGCTCCTGTGGGTCAGATTGGTGCTTGCACAGTGGTTCTCAAGAACTGTTTGGTGCAACATGTAGCTGCTTCTTTTAAGGGCCAAATTACTTAAGGGCACAGCAAGTCAGATCAGAATGGATTCCCGTGTTAGCTGTGGTGTGTTGTTCCATGCTAGCTAACGGCGTTGTGCTCAGAGCCTGAGATCACTGTATGCACCCTCAGTCATTCCTCCTGCTTTGTTCCTACACTCAGTGTTTTACCAGACATCCTCTCCCTGTTTTTTCACATCTTCCAGTCAGAGTTCAGGTGAATTCTCTGTAGAATAGAATATATGGAGTAAGTGTACTGTCCTGGATACGCAGCACCTGGTTTGTGCAGCAAGTGCATAACTGGCTCTGTTTTGTCAGGGTCTCACTATGAAATCATTTTCTCTGCTAGGATGCTTAGGGCACAACTGCTCTTACAGCAGGGAGTGCTGCAGTGAAGATCTCTTGTGGTGCTGCAGGTGGGGTCATTTCAAGTGCAAGGCCTGGGGGAGTGCAGCCTCAACCAGAGACAGAGAGCCAGCCAGGAAAGCACACGGGACTGCAGTACTTAGGCTTGTGTTCACTGTGTGAAACAGATCTCTCTGGAGCTGGAGGAGGGCTGAGTGCTCTCTGCTTGTCCTCGTGATTTTTAGGTACTCCTGCACTCCTCATAAAGCCGAGGGAAATGCAGCACGAGCTGTTCAGACGTGAACTGAAGTTCGTCTTCTTGGTGGCACTGACTTGTGTTATTACAACACGTGATCTGAAACAGCAAACAGGCTTTTTGCATCTTCTCACCCCTTGTACCTCTTGCTCTTGGTGTTTGTGAGGAGCATCTCAGAGGGCTCCTTCTCTGGGAAGCATGGTTGCAGCTCGTTTCCTAGCTGGTTACTAATGCTGGAGCAGTGCTCTTCGGAGAGAAGCGAGGCAGGACCTTAACTTGGCACTTCCTGGTGTTCCATTGTTTGTGAATTCAGCTCTCCTGTTCAGGAAGAACGTGAAAAGTTCCTGTATTATTGAAAACCTGCGGGCTTAAATAAGTGTTTTCATGGAGTGATTTTGGCTTTCTGGTGGCTGTTTTTTTTTTTTTTTTCTTCAATAGTACCCAATCATGCAGGCACTTCAGCTGCAGAGCAGGGCAGTGCAGACTCCAACCCTCACAGTTAAGTGGGAGCATCTATCCTGGGGTACAGCATAAGGGCTCACACGTTTGGCTGTGCTCTCTGCACCCTGCCTGGTGCCTTGGTTACCCACTCCAATATAACCAGCCCTGCTCCCACATTTGCAGCAACTGAATGGTTTGTTTGTCTTGTTCTTGAAACCACGTGCAGAATGTCAATGTGGGGATGTAAGATTACTGTTTTGAGGCAATTAAAATATCATTTGTCTGGGGGAAGGTAGGGAATTCCCCTGGACTGTTATTTATGAGTCTATTGGCTATAGTTTGAGATCCAGCTTTCCTGACTGAGGCTGCCAGGGAAAACAGTGTATAGAATTCACTCTGGAGGGTGTTGTAGACCAAGGTGGTTGTTGGGTTGGAGTGATTTCCAGTGGGAGAACAATTTGGGGCCAGGCGAGTTGCTGCAGCCCTCCAGCTTGTGTGAGTGGGTGCTGCAGCCGCCTGCTGCAGGCTGTGTGCTGCAGCTTAGCCTTGGAAATGGAAGCAGCAATTCACCTCCACGGAATGAGAGAACTGCATTATCCTGTCTGGCATTAAAGGGAAGTGGTCCTCTGCTTATGTCACACCGTGCTTGCCAGTTGGGAGGCTTGTATTCCAATACATGCTTTGCTGTAGGCCTCCTGCACTGCACTGTGCTTTTGGTACCTTCCATTCTCGTGCCTCAGATGGAGTTTGATGCTCTGATTAGTTTTCTGGCTTTCAGGCACCTCCAAGAATTGTTCCAGCCCTTGTCCATGTTGTGGCCATGGCTTTTCATTGCCACGAGTTTAAGAGCACCTTAATTCAGTGCCCTGCCAGGCTGTTCAGTTCTCCTTTCCTGGTTTTCCTGTGGTACGCTGGGGCTCCTCTGTTCACAGGTCACCCAGTATCATTAGCAGGGTCAGGAATAATTGCATGCTGCTCATTCTGTGAGCAAATAGCTGTGGAATTACAACGATGGCTTTCTATGCATCTTCAGCAGAAATCTGCCTTGGCTTGAAATTTCCTTGTGACCATAAAGGGTAAACAGTTTTCAGTTGAAAAGAAGTGCCAAAAAAAGACTAATTTTTACAAATTCTTTGGGACAGGTTCAGCAACAGGTTCACCCCAACCTGTCAGCAAAGGAAGATTCCCTCTACTACATTGAGGAGTTGATACTTCAGCTGCTGAACAAGCTATGCATCGCCCAGCCACGCACAGTCCAAGATGTAGAGGTAAGATGAGCTACTGGAAAACGAATGCTTGCTCCCAGCATCACTGGGAGGAACAAAGGTGTTCTGAGCAGTGCAGCTTGAAGTTGAAGCAAGGTGAATCTGAAGAGCAGAGCTTAGTAGGGCTGTTTTTATAAACTATTAAACAGTATTCAAGTCTCATTAAGCAAGTTCAACTGGAAATTAACTTTCTTATACCATAGATCAGAATAGAAATGGTGGGAATTCTTGCCTTCAGCATTGTTTTTAAAAATGCAGAGTACTTTGGAGGATTTTCTGCTGCTTGAATACGTTTGAACCTAAGAGTGAAAGGATGTTGTAATGATTTTTTTTCCCACTCTTTGACATTATGCAGAAAAAAGAAATGTTGTAATGAAAGGTTAGGCCTGGATTGTGAGCTGAGGGGATGGAGCTGTGTGTTCCTGGAACTCGCTGAGGCTCGTGTAATATTGCAGCTGTCTGCTTTTGTGTCATCAGTTAAAAATGAGAGCTTTCATGGAGCGTACAGCACAGAGGGAGAAAGTGCTCTCATGTAGCTGTGATCCATTATAGCTTTGCAGAGTATTAATTTTGCATCAGTCTGCGTGGCAAGGATTTTCAGCCTCAAACGAAATGAAGTCCTCAAGCACTGTGCTATACGTGCCTCATGGAAATAAACATTTGCAAAATTAGTGCCTGAGGAGTTCTAGATCCTTACCAGATGCAATAATCACCCTTTATTCAACATTGACTCCCTTCATTAATAATTAAGTTTGGTTTATGATTAATATAATACTGATGCATAAAGATTATAGTATGACTAAATAAAACTTAACAGTCCCCTAATAGCTCTCAGGATTGTTACTGCTTTGAGTGTGGGTTAGATGTGAAGCTGAGAAGTTCTGTGCTCTTTCTCCAGCTGTCAGAGATCGTATCCTTCAGTACACAGGACAACTTGAGAGGGCACTGATTACTTTATGCACCAACTCCATCGTTTTCTGCTCCTGAATTAAGGGATGATTGAGTACTCTGTGTGCATCTGAGTTCATTTTTGGTTAGGTACTTGTGTGCTCCACAAATTGCTGTGTGCAGGAGTGCTCACAGGCCTGTGAGGGAACTGGCAGCTCTGAGCTGTGGTTATAGGTGTCACAGCAGATGCTAAATCCTTTGTGTTGTGTTTCAAACATACCTGGCGTTTTAAAGCTGCGAGTAATAAGACAATGTTACACTTGGCACTGTAACAGTTCTTTAGTATAGAAACACAGCTCTGTCTAAATAGTGGTAAGATATTCCCCAGGATCTTATTGTTCAGTAGGTCAGAAAATCCAGACCCTTTCAGAGCAGGGAAAGTAGAATTGAGTGTTGTGTTTTGGTTTGGTGGTGAAGTTGCTGACCAGCAGGCATCTGAGAGCTGCAGGTGAAGGCTCCTGGCTCAGCTCCTGCTGTTTTAAACTGTTAGGAGATGATGTGAGAGTTACAATCTCTAAAGTTTATCATGCAGCTATTTACATAACAGCCTGGGGTTAAGGGAACTATTTGTGCACAATACTAAACCTAAGCATTTGCAAGATGGAGATCAGAAATCCCAAGTTATAAACATTTTATAAATAGTAAAAGCCCTGCAAATGATCTCCAACAAAACACTGGCAAAATCCTGGTGCAGGCAATACGTGCCTTGTCGAAGGACATCCAAATTCCACATTGTACCTGTTTACATGTGCTTTCTGGTAGCTTTTCAAGGGGAGCTCATCTCAGTGAGAGCAGCCTGCGGTGTCGGGCTGCTGCCCAGGAAAGATTGCAGTGCATTCATCTGGCACAGGCAGCTGGCACGGAGGGCTGCCTGTTGGATGGCCATGGGCAGATGCTAGAAAGCTGCCTCTAGAAAGGCCTCAGGCTTCCTCTTCCATTTCAGAGTATGTGCTGCAGTACAGTAGTGAGCTGTGCAACAGCTTTTGGGGTTAAAATCAGATAATCTGCTGCAACCAGAATGCAGTTGCAGCATCCTGGAAAACAACTTGCTTGTCTTGTTATATGCTGGCTATTTAGTTTAGAGAAAATCTGTTTTTCCAGAATCACTTAAGAATCAGCCATCAGAGCTTGGATTAGACTAATTCTTCCAGCAGTCTGCTCCCAGCTCATAGGGGCTGCTGCTGCAGCAGGAAGCCTGGAGAGCTTGTGGAGAGCAGGACAAGGGTTTTACATGTGTTAGCATGGGATTGCTAACGCGTGGAACTGCAGCCCAAAGCAGTCAGCTCTCTTAAGGAGGGGTCATCCTGCTGTTCAAATGCAGGTGGGGAAGTGTGAATCCATATAAAACTTATGAAACTTAAAAACATATAAAATGGCCTGAAATTGCAAAGTACAACAGGGAAAGATGCTCCTGCGCAGGCCAGTGGAGCACGAAGTGCTATGGGAAACTTTCATCAACTGCAGCTCTACTCACAGAATCACAGAATGGCCAGGGTTGGAAGGGAGCTCAAGGATCACGAGGCTCCAACTCCCCCTGTGCCATGCAGGGCCACCAACCTCCACATTTCATAGCAGCCCAGGCTGCCCAGGGCCCCATCCAACCTGGCCTTGAACACCTCCAGGGATGGCTGGGGCACAGCTGGAAGATCTGTGCTTGCTTTTCATTTCTGCCCCGAACTTCACCTGATATAGTATAAACTGCATCCTTTTATGAAATAGGAACAATAACAACTTGTTTTCTTCATTTAGGCTGTGAGCTGTTGAGTGCTTCCTGATGTTTATATTTTGATCTCAACTGCAGTTTCTTACAGTTCATGTGGTCTAAAGATCATAGAGCAGGCGCTGTTGTAGGAGATGGGAAGTTCCTTGTGCTTGGGGCAGGAAGGTTGGTTGGGGTTACTGAAGGAGATAATAGTAAGAAGTATTGCAGACACTGCGGAGGAGGATAATTAACCACACTGCAGGGGAAGTAATTTGTTGTTTTGTTTTTTAAACTTCTCCTTGATTAATGTAGTTCATCTGAGTGTGTCTGTTTGGACAGGAGCGTGTTCAGAAGACATTTCCCCATCCCATAGACAAATGGGCCATTGCTGATGCACAGTCTGCCATAGAGAAACGGAAAAGAAGAAACCCACTCCTGCTGCCTGTGGACAAAATACACCCCTTATTAAAGGTACTTAATGCAACAGTTGATGACTGCTGCTTCTGCACACCATGCACCCCAGCTGTTGCCCTCCAGCATAACCTCTAAAATTATTTAATTTGTGTAGAATTAGGTAAGTTTCTCATATTGGCAGGAAGAGTAAGTAGTCATCACAGACCAGGTCAAATACATGGTAGTGTGGAGTGCATATAGATTCCTGAATTCATCTAATGGGTTGATCTACTTTGAAACATAATAATTTGTTTGGGTTTTATTTATGTTAAAAACTAACTCAACTACCTTACCCACTTCAGTAGCACTGTTTTGATGGCTTCATTTGTTTCAAAATGCTGCAGAAACCAAAAGAGGAGAGAACAAGTAGATCCTGTTCCCTGTGTACTGTAGACTGTGTATCACCACCCTTTCAGTTAGTGTTAAATATCACTGATACCTTTGTTTTGAAACCTGTACATCTGCAGTGATGTTACAGAAGAGCAGATACAGACATTATTGTTGCTGTGAGCAGTGTGACCATCTCTGTTTTCAGATGTCAGTTATAACAGATGTAGAGCTTCTTACTTGCAGTCAAGATTTCGTGCCACATGGTATCTATTCATATTGTGCACATGGGGATCTTTTTTTTTTAATGATGAAACAGCACTCTGATACATTTTGTTTTTTAAGCCAGCGTTGAAACACTTTCAGGTCTGTGCTGAATCAGTAGATTGATGCTGATTCAAACATTGCACTTTTTGTATTTCTTTCTCTGTTTTTGTTTCTGGTTTGTAGCCTAAAAGATGTTTCTCTCCAGTGATGCGTGTGCCAGAGTTTCCAGCTGCATTCAGAAAACGTGATTTGGGCATAAGCAGAAACCAAAGCAATTTTCAGGCACGGTTCCTGTGCTCTGACACACAGTGTCTCAGTTTGTGACAGTTAATGAGATGGAAGAGAAGTTAGGAAAGACAACAGCATTTTGTAAGACCTCTCAACAGCGCTGGTTTCCTTTTGTGAAATCTGTGTCAGACATGTGTGGATGCAGGTACAGAGCCTGTTTGGTTTTTTAATAGAAGTTACATCCAGTATTGAAGTTCCTCCAGTCAGCATACAGCAAATAGCACAAGGAAGCATTTGCAAACATTTACTTTGAGGCTGTCGGTCAAATTTCCTTTTGCTATCCTTTGCCCCTGCTATCATATTGCTGTAAATTATCAACGCAGACAGGATCAATGTTGGTAGAAAACAAAATGTGTTAATGTCATTCCAAGTGAACTTTTAGAGTAAATAGCATTTTTCCTCTTCTTTTCAATTTGTAGGAGGTCCTAGGTTATAAAGTAGATTACCATGTCTCTCTGTATATTGTGGCTGTCTTAGAATACATCTCAGCTGATATTTTAAAGCTGGCTGGAAACTACGTTTTCAATATACGACACTTTGAGATCTCCCAGCAGGACATTAAAGTATCCATGTGTGCTGATAAGGTAAGGAGGGGCACTGAAACAGTCCTCTGGACAGGCAGGATTTTTTAGAGGGTATCTCTGAAGTGGTGTAGGAGGGGAGTCTCACTTAAATGCAGAAGCATTGCTCTTTATTTGTGCCAGAACTGTCCCAGTAGAGACTTCACCTTAACTTGAGCCTGTTTGGGATCAGTAACACTTCTTAACAAATAAATATAAGGACAGAAACAGTTGTCTTCTGTTTCTCAGCTGCTACTGTATTCATGATGTTGTTTTTCATGACAACTGCTTCCTTCTTTATAATACTGAACAGATCTTCAGTTTTCATGGGAGGGTTTTGTCCAAACCTAGGCAGTATGCCTTGGTTTCAGAGTTGGTTCTGTATGAATTGTAACTTGTTTTCTAGGTTGTACTAACTTATAAAGAGAAAAATGGCTTTGGCAACTGTTCCAGCCTTTTGCTGCCAAAGTTTAAATATTACTCCCTTGTGAAAGTGATCACAGAAAGTATTGTATTAAAAACTCAAAGGATTTCTCTGAACACACTGAAATAGCTGAGCTTGAGCCAAGGGTTAGAATCAGGCTTGCATGTAATTCTTTAACGTTTCTTTGCTAGGTTCTGATGGATATGTTTGATCAGGATGACATTGGCTTGGTTTCTCTCTGTGAAGACGAACCTTCTTCTTCTGGGGAGCTCAATTATTATGACCTAGTGAGAAATGAAATTGCAGAAGAAAGGCAATATCTCCGGGAGCTGAATCTGATCATAAAAGTATTTCGGGAAGCTTTCCTCTCTAACAGAAAGTTGTTCACACCTAATGTAAGTCCTTTAGTAGGTTATGGATATGTAATGCTAGTTTCACCATTAGTAGCTGTAACATGCCGATTTTACATGGACCACATTGGAAGTAAAATTGAATATGGTTTATTGTATGTCAGTGTGTAACAACTGTTGACTGTATGTGCAATAAGAGGAGGAAATTGCCACCAGTGGAATGCAGAGTGCTGTTCTCAGAGTGAAGTTTAATGGATGAGATTCCTGGTCAGATGTCAGAGATGGCTGGTGCCTCCTGGTCCTATAGGTAATAGTTACACTTCTGCTTAACACAGAAGTTGTCTACCAAGTGTGCAGGGAATGCAGATGGATCCCTGAACCAACGTTTGAAGTCTACTCCAGGGCATCCTTTCTGTGCAAACTGCAAGTAAAACTGCCCTTGGCTTCAGGCTCGCTAGCACATGACTGACTGTAAAGGAAATCGCTGTTTGATAGATGGTTGAACTTGATATTTGAAATGATATTTGTGGCCAATTGTTTTTTCAGGATGCTAGTCCTAAGGGAAAAGCACAGCTCATGTAACTGAAGTAATAGTAATGAGAGATGGCTGAATCCTTTCATGGGGGGGAAGAGAAGGGGGCCAGGGCAGCAAAGCCTGATCTGGGTTTCCAAGATGGTTCCAGAAGGTCGTAAGAATTGGCAGCAGCAGTCATTTCCATTGCTGCTCAATGTGGAGGTCACTCAGTAGCTGGTAGGACATTGGGGTGTTATGCAGATATGGGGACAGAATTCAAACGGAAAACCCAGGAGAAAGGAGTGATGATTTGGAGCTGAGGAGCAGTCTTGTGTTATTGGGGCATGGAAAGACTTGGATTGCTTGTTTCCCTGAAGAGCTTGCCATGGTGTAGAGCTGGCAGGAGGTCAGATTTAGCTGCACGGTTAGGATAAAAGCAGAGTTTTGGGAAGTGTGTTTCGGAGGGGTCACAAGCAGAAATGCAAGTTGTTGTATAGGTGTGTGTGTTTGTGGAGTGTGAATTTGAATCTAAAAGTAGGATTGGGAAAAGGAAACAGGCAGCTCCTCTGTACCCAGGTAGTATTTTGCTGATGTAGCCAAGTAACGGCTTTAGTTTTACCTGTGGTTTTGAGGCTCTGACCTTGGAGCAACTTGAAATTGCCTCCTTCCTGTTGTGTTCCGAGAGAAGAACCAACAGAAGGGAAAACATCAGCTGCAAACTGTGGCTGAGAAGGACATTTGTGTCCAAAGCACTGAACAGGCTGTACCAGGACTGCTGCTGCTCTTCCTGGGAAGGATGATGTGCTTTCTTTTGCTGAGGTGAGAACTGTGCAAAGCTGGATGTGCCCAGACAAGTTTGCAGGCTGGGGAGGCCATGAAATTTAACTTTCTTTCATTCTCCTCTCCACTTCCCTCCTGTTTCAGACTTCTTAGAAAGACTCTGGTATTTACAGAAGCAAGGTAAGTGATTCTAAATGCTACTAAGACACATTTTGTGTTTGCAGGACATTGATGTGGTGTTCAGCAACATTTCAGATATTCATGAGTTGACAGTGAAGCTTTTGGGATTGATTGAGGATACTGTTGAAATGACTGATGAGAGCAGTCCTCATCCTCTGGCTGGCAGCTGCTTTGAGGATCTTGCTGAGGTACAGATTTTGTTTTGTTTTGCTTTTAATGTTTTCGTTTGGGCTTTGTTAGGGTTTGTTTTTTTTTTAATCCCATAGTTTTGTTTTCCAAGTAAACATTTGGTCACGACTCAAACCTCTCCTATAAGTGCATGAGTAGTGGCTCTTTTAATAAGTTCAGAATAGAGGCCTTCCCTAGCTGTTCTTCGATAGGTAAACTAAATGTGTTTTCTACCTGTCATAGACACTGTATCAAGCAGGTAAGCACAGAAATGAAATCTTACTGTGGAGTGGGAATTAATTGTTCCAGTTCTGCAGGGATGTGGATTTGAAAAGCCATTGTCTGGGATTGCTTACTAGAAGGTGGTGATGCATTGATTTCTGTAGGCCTTGGTGTCAGCCCCAGTGCTGCCCAGGCATTGTAGCATCTGAACACAGCTCTGTGAGATGAGTGACTTGAACTGCTCACACAGAGATTTTGGGATGAGGTGTTCTGACCTGAAAGAGAGAAAGATGAACCACACAGCGAATGTGAAGCTCATGGTTTGTATTAAAAATACTGTGTTTGAGTAAACTGGAACCTTCTCTATTTCACTTGAGTTATGTCTTATTAAGTATGGAGTATGTCTTATTAAGTATGGAGTATGTCTTATTAAGTAAATCAGGTATGTCTGATTTTTGGAATTGGAGGAATGCATGAACACACCGGTACCTTTTGGAACATAATTACTTTATTGGGATTGTGAAGAACTCGTGTCCTTCAGCCCGTGTGCTGTTCACTTAGCAATGTTCACAGAGATGAATTTCACTGGTTTTAGTTAGCTGCTCGTGTGATGTCACTTCAGAAGCCCAATAGAATAGGTCTGTCTGAGTTCTTGAGATGTTAAAGTCCGTTTGCTGGTAGTGATAAGCATTTGAGCAACAAAATGAAGTAGCTATTCTATTGAAACTGAAAAAAGAACTTAACATTTGGACAAATACAGCACAATCGTGGGGAACATACATATCTGCTTATTGCAAAAGCTGCTCTTAGGCAGCCTGTGCTTTATGGGGAACATCTTTGTAAGTAAAAATCTGGCTTGTTTTTTATTAACTGAGAAGCTTTACTAGGCAGTGAAGGATGTTGTTTGTCGAACTCCTTATGCAGTTGATAAGTTTGAATTTAATAGTGCAGTTAATACAGAAGATCTGCTTAACTGTACTGTTTGATGATCTCACATGTAACGATCATCTTTCTGTGGACATGTGTCAAAGGGACTGGTTAAGAGATTAGAAAGTGCAGTGTGTTTACTTGCTCTGCCTCATTGCCAGGCTCGTTTGCTTAGTGTTTCCATTGTAAAGGTTCTTCAACTTATCTGAAAGGATAATTGAAAACAAACAGCCCTTGCAAGCTGGAATTTTCCTGCTTTGTTTTTCTGCATCAGTCCCCTGGAAGGTTTCAACATAAATATTTTGGTGTTTCTGAGACAAGGAGGTATGGGGAGAATTTTTCCCTGATGTGAAAGAAATGCAAAAGCATGGTGCCTAATGCAAGTGAAAATGGATAGTTGCTGGTATGATGGTAAAATTGTTTTGTTGTTTTTTAACTTGACCTTAACTTTCACAATCCTGGGTGCCACAGTTCTTTGTTATTGCCTTAAATAATCTCTTTAGTGATATTCAGCTTGTGACAGAATGTCTTGACTAAGGGCAGAGTGTCTTTGTGCCTCTTTTTAAGTGTCCTTCAGAAGGCAGCTAACAAAGCAAATTTGTTATCAGTAGATTGTAAGCTCATTATCCTGGTATTTGCACTTTAAGAGATATTTTAGGTATCTACAGTGTAAAAAAAAAGTTGGAAACTTCTGCACTACAGAAAAGGGGCTGAGCAGTACCAACAGCAATCCAGAACTATATGCTGTATTAAGGTAATATAGATAGGCTTTCTGTCTTGGCTGGTATGGCAAAGAGAAACCACAGTGTGCAGTGTTACCTTCCCCATCTTTCATTTGGGTGCTGGCAAATAGGAGACCCACTTTGTATGCTTCTAGGTAGTGGTATGTACCACAAAACAGGCTGTGAAAGTGCATTCAGGTTCAGCTCAAGAAAATCAGCCTCTTGGTGCCTCCTCATTTCACATCAGCTGCTGCTGAACTGCCAAATCTATTTTCTTCCCCACCACAAGATAAAATCTGCTGCAAATGGACAGTGATGGTTAGAACTGTGAAGTGGGATGATAAGAATTTGCATGTAAAAAGAGAGTGGATTCCTTGGCTCTCATTTAGTTACAGCTGCCCCATGAGTAAGGTAGGAGATTCCTGAGCCCTCTTGAGCATGCATTGCTTGAGACTTCATATGATGTTCAGACGAGCCTTTGTGGTGCTCCTTACCTCAAATTCTACAGCATTCATTCTGAAGAGCAGTTCTGCATTAAAGTGGAAAGAGAGATGTGCTTATTTTGGGCGCTGTGCCATCAGGGCAGGGTAACTGTGATTCGTGAGTGATTCAGCCCCATGAATCTGCAGACTCAGGAACAGCTTGACAGGCTTTGGAGCAGGTGATGGATGAGCAGTGATAAATTATTCCTGCAGAGCTTCATGTAAAGTCAGGTTTTATCCCATCCTGCTGTAGTTGATACTACAGAATCACAGCCAGATAACCCATCCAGGGTCACGATTTCGGTGCCTGAAACTCTTGATGCTGTCCTGCACAGGTTCTTGCAGCAGATCTCCAACCCAGATGCTGTGGTTTCAACTTGATCCATACTTTCTTGTCTTGGAATTGGTGGCTCTGTACTTGAACTGGACGAAGTTCCCTTGTTTTCTTGTAATCTTTTGGGCATAGTGCTCAGCCTGCTCTTACTTTTCCATACTTCTCACCACAGTTTCACAGGAGCCAAGTACTTCTTTTCTCCTGGTTAAACAGCTCGGCCCCTGAAGACTCTTTTTAACCTCTTTAAGCAGAGTTACTTTGTCCCAGACTGAGATGCTTTCCCAGCTGTACTGCATGGCTGGAGAAAGGTGCAATTAGTGCAGTCTTTAAGCACAGCACTCTGAAATGATGGTGGTACAACAATGCCTCCTTGTGACAGTTTCCAAAGTTCACCTGAAGCGTTACTTTGCTACACTTCTTTCCCAGTTGTTTTTCCTGCTGGCAGAGAGGAGTTGGATAAACCATTCACTGTGAAACGTGAGTGGTGAGAGCCACAACTTCGCTTGCTTCCCACTGTTTCAGCAGAACAGTTTGTGTTAGTGATAAGTATGGTAAGATTGCACACAGTTTTGTCTCAGCATTCCTCAGTTAAGAAGTAGAAACGATTTGTGAATTAATGCATATGTTCTTATTGCAAAATGGATCTTTGGAAAAATTCTACTTGGGTATTAGCTTATTAACAGGATGAATGTTACCATCGGGTGTGGGAATATCATGCATTCTTCTTGTATGTATATAATTCTCTGCCTTTGTTTAGGAACAAGCCTTTGATCCATATGAAACCTTGTCCCAGGATATTCTCTCTCCACAATTTCATGAGCATTTTAATAACTTAATGGCAAAACCTGCTGTTGCTCTTCACTTCCAGGTGAGTGCAAATGAGAGATACTGTATTGGTTTGGTTCTCATGTTTGGAAGGTTTGCAGTAGGTGGTTTCCTCTCATACCTGCCATTTCTGTTTCTGTTTTGCTTTCTAACACCAAGCACGGGCACGAAGGAGCGTTACTTTCTTTTGCTTCCTTTCATACCCCAGGTCCTCGTGTTTAGCACTAGAACTGACAGTTTTTCTTGACCTGTTTATTCAGCAAGATCATCTGTGATTTTTATCAACCTCTGCCAGCATCATGTTTCTACTAAAGGCTGCTGTTGAGAGGAGAGCTGAGCTTGTGTTAAGTAACACACTCAGAGAAGCTGTGTTCCAAGCTAGAACCATTACAGTTAGCTTGTAGTTTGGGACCTACATCTCTGTAAGACGGGTTTCCTCTCCTTCATGGGGAGTGTTTTCATTCCATCTCTGCATGTTTGGTGAGATGGATCATCTCGTTTGCAAATAGAAAGCTGAAAACCCTATTTGAGATCAAATTGGAAGTAGAGTCATTAGATGATGAATCTGGACTCCTCTTTCTCCTCAGCATAGGAGGTGTGGGCTTTCCTGAGGATGTTCCTCTGCACTTGTCCCAACCCTGGTGTGAAAACAGATCCAGGCTCTGGGCCTGGGACACGTAGCAGCTGTCTCTGGCAATTGCAGAGTTGTGGCCTTAAGTCTTAAACAGAGGGGAGGGGTCATTTCCAAAATGGAGATCAAGAAATTTGGATTCTGTTTGGTCATTATCTTGGTGTGGATGGTGGCAGGGATTTCCTGTCCTTTAGAGGATATCTCCTCATCTTAAACGCTGAATTACTGCTGGGAATGGGAAAAGGTTTCTGATGCGTTTTCTAACTCCTAAACTTGTGATGCCTCACTGAGGAAGGGGAGATACTAATATTGATTTCCTCAAAATGTAATGATACCTCCATATCTCTGTGGTAAATTGGCTGTAAACTGAAGCACAGAATGTGTAATTTGAAGGAGGTGTAATTAGAGAGAAGTTGATGACAAATACAGGAGTCCTGACTGCTCTCTTACACTCCAGTGTTTTCTGGAGCTAACTGTGGCCCAGACAGAACATGTTGTATTGGAAATGGATATGAACACTGTCCTGCATTCTGAGATACGTCCAAAATGTGTGCAGCTTAACCACAGTGCATTATTTTTAGGTCTTGCCACCTTGGGCTGTTGCTATTGAGTGCTGCAGACAGTGAAATGTAAAGGTGCTTAGGATTGCAATATGAAGGTCTTTTATATCAAAAGGTGCTTATAAAAATGAGTTGTGGATGACTTGGTCCTCTAGCTCTTACATCTAATTTGCTGCTTCTGGCAGAAATGCAATCCATTCAGCTGCTCTCATGCAGCCATAGCACTTGTAGGGGTTGGAGGTGTTCTCAGAGCTTGCTGGTAAGTATGCATCAAAATCCACCCTAAGCTGCTGATAGGAAAAAAAAGAAAGTGATTACAGAGGTTGGAGGAGCATTGACAGGTTCTATTGCTTGATTTGTTAGACAGATGTTCTTGGGAATTTTACTGTCTTCCTCCCTGGTAAGCACAGAGTGATGTACATCAGAAGGGATGCTGAATGCATCCAACCTAACCACCTTGCTTAAAGCAGGGCTGACTTCACAGTTCCACTGGAGTGCACAGGGCTTTGTCCTGCCCTGCTTTGAGTGTTTCATTGTAAGTAATCCTGTTTATTTTTCCTTTTCAGTCTACTGCTGAAGGCTTTAAAGAAGCTGTACGATACGTCCTCCCACGGCTCATGCTTATCCCAGTCTATCATTGTTTGCACTACTTTGAGTTACTGCAGGTAAGTGAAGCCACACACTTTCTTCCTGCTGAAACCTTTTCTTAGCGTGGAGAATCTGAGCTTTGAAATAGGCAGTTAGATTTTACTTGCTGCAGCTTAACACTGAAAAATATGACAAACATCAGTATGACATCAGAGTGTGTTTGAAAAGCAAATTCATGTGAAAAAATCCTCAGAAGCACCTGTTGCCCCAGTAAGAACATTTGAAGTAACTGTGTATCTCATTATGCAAACCTTGACTGAGCGTGAGTTCAAACATTGTTAACAATGCAATACATAAATCTTTTAATCTTCTCTTTACTTGAGTTCTGTGTTTTGTATCCCTTCAGTACGAACCTAAGCATAATTCAGATAAGTGTGACCAGATGCTGAGAACACTGCAGCTGTATCTCAGTTGATCTTATTGGTGCTGGGAGGAGCACTTCCCTTCAGCAGTCAGAGTGACCTGTTCTTAATTTTCAACCACTTGCCCTGAATACTAAACAGAAGAGATGCTGCAAACGCTGCTGTTTTTCATGTTGTACCACACTTTGTCTGTGATGAGAAGGAATGAAGATGAGCACTGCTGTGTTCTTATTTTCTATCATCTAAGAAATGGCATTAGTGAACTACACAGGCTTTCAGGAATTCCTGTTCAGTTGCTGGAAAGTTGTTCCTGTCGGATGTACTTTGGGGCTCTTGCTATACAAATTGTTTACGTTGGCATCTGGCCTGTATGAGCATTTCTGTGCATTGAGGCATTACTTCCATTAGAAGAGCCTTGCTTGATTTCCCCACAGATGACTTCCACTTGTTTTATTCTGCTGTGCTCTAGCAAGGTGGTTTGCATCAGCAGATACTTCCCTTGGGTATAAAAGCTAAAAGCCAAAAGGTAACTGAGCGTGTATCTGTTTTGCTTACAAGCAAATGTTTCTACAGTCGGTTATGAAATCAGAGGTCAGCAGTCAGCAGGAATTTAACATCTGACATCCATGGTAATCATTCTTGAATAAGAAGAAGCTGTCTTTGCTGTAGAGTGCAGTATCTCAGAAAATACATGGAGCTTTAAGTAGCTGAAGACTGTGTTTAAAAAAGGTGTCTCTTGCATTAGGGAGCTTTGTAATGCAAATAAATTTAAGTGAATTATTAACTACATGGGATATACTTAAATGGATGAAATAAAATATCCTGTAGCTTGCATTTTGTTAATAGTATCAGAAATTACACTTTTTTTTTTAAGTTCTCACTGTAAAAAGCTGTCTAGCATTATAGTACAAGTATAGTATAAGTACAAGTCTAAGCAATCTGTACTCTGCGTTTCATAGAGTCATCATAGAATCCTAGAATGGCCTGGGTTGCAAAGGAGCACAGTGCTCATCCAGCTCCAACCCCCTGCTGTGTGCAGGTCGCCAACCAGCAGCCCAGGCTGCCCAGAGCCACATCCAGCCTGGCCTTGAATGCCTGCAGGGATGGGGCATCCACAGCCTCCTTGGGCAACCTGTGCCAGTGCATCATCACCCTCTGGCTGAAAAACTTCCTCCTCATATCCAACCCAAACCTCCCCTGTCTCACTTTAAAACCATTCCCCCTTGTCCCATCACCACCCACCCTCACAAACACTCAAATCCCCTCCTTTCAGAGAAGTTTGCTTGAATGAAGGAAGAGTAGGAAACTTTGCAACCTAGAACATCTATAATCCAGTGTACAGTCTTTTCAAAGGAAAGAAACTGAAGCCTAGAAAAAGAACAGTTGGTACCTACTATGTTTTTTTCTTCTTTTTTGATCATCTGTGCTATGACTTTGCGTATGCTGAATTAGATAAGCAAAATACCGGTCATTTAATTTGGCCCACAAACCTTCCACAGTATATGGATCACCACAGATTTATAGCCAATTTCAATTCCAAGTGACTGAAATTTTAAATCTGAACATGTTTCTGTTGATAGTCAGATTAGGAAAAAGTTTAAGGAAAAACAAACCCTCTGTAGCTGTCAGTACCACAGGACTGTGTGTATCAAGAGCAGCAAACCTGCATTACCACAGTTTTCATACAGAAGCACAAGCTTTATGAAGTGAGGAGAGGTTTGAAAGTACAAACTGCAGGCAGTGAGAGCAGCACGGGTCTGTGAGCACTGAGAGCTCTGTAATTTACATCTCCCTTTCAAAGTAGTGCAACTTCCCTTTCCATAAAGGTCTGTTGTGTATGGTAAGTCTCTGAGCTTCTTAAAATGTTGTTCTTTCATACTGAAACAACACACTTTAGTGATCTGTGTTGTTATTGTATTGGAGGTCAGGCTAATTGTTTCTTAAAGCTGGCAATTAGGGCACATCAGTATGAAATCAGAGTGAAGCTATAAGGCCCAGCCCTGGGAGAACGTGAGCGTTAGCCTGATTTTTACAAGCTGCACAGTGTCTGTCTGCTTTGTAGGGAACAATAACACACACATCCTCCTGATGAGTGGTTGTTTTGTGCTCTGTAATTCTCAAATTTAAGGCTGCTTGTGAGGGTGGGTGGTGACAGGACAAGGGGAATGGTTTTAAAGTGAGACAGGGGAGGTTTGGGTTGGATATGAGGAGGAAGTTTTCCATCCAGAGGGTGGTGAGGCACTGGCACAGGTTGCCCAAGGAGGCTGTGGATGCCCCATCCCTGCAGGCATTCAAGGCCAGGCTGGATGTGGCTCTGGGCAGCCTGGGCTGCTGGTTGGCGACCTGCACACAGCAGGGGCTTCGAGCTGGATGAGCACTGTGCTCCTGTGCAACCCAGGCCATGCTGTGATTCTGTGATGATTCTATGAAATTCTTAGTGTACAAACTTGCAGGTTTTTCTTTCCTGCTTACTACTTGTGTTTTAGACCATTGTGCAGGGAAGGTGGTTCATTTTTCATAGCCTGTCTTAGGTTCTCATTGTTATAAGAGTTCTCCATCTCCTGGGATGCTCATAACTCCTGTTGGAGTGGCATCAGCTCCTGTGTGCACGTTCTTAATACTGCCTCCTAGCTTCAAAGAATGCAGTCTAGCAGATAGTACAAAAAGCAGTGTTGCCTCTTTTAGCTGTTTTTATCTTTGGCATACAACAGGATTCTGTGAGAGAGAACTAAACAGTGTTGGTTTGTTTTGTTTTGTTTTAATTAGGGAATTCTAACAGTGAAAGTGATGGAAATATTTTCTTGCCATCACTTCTGTTTAGGTTTAAAATGCTTAAGATGTCCTCAATCTACAGCAGTGGTTTTTTAAAAAGCAGAGTGTTTTTGGGATATATGATGTTTATAAAGCACTGGTAACTGCTGCTCTGTTACCATTGTGTTTGGCTGTAGGAGCCTTGGTTGAAAGAGAGCTGGTAAAAATAGAAGTGGAAAAGGAACAGAGTGTTGAAATGTCATAATTTCTTGGCTTCAGTAGAGAAAAGCTAAGTATGAGACTGTTGCTCCTGAAGAAAGCTTCCAAAAAATCTGGTACACTCCCCCAAAAGCACTGAATTGAGATGTGATTTACAGAAATGCCAGTCTGCTGTTTGCTCTTTTGCAAAATAGCAAAACTGAAATGGGTGAAAGCAGAGAGAAGGCATTGGAACGAGCTGCACGGGGAGCCTGGAGGATTTTGAGGAACGTGGAGATGTGGCAGTTAGGGATGCTGTGTAGTGGGTGGAGGTGGGCAGTGGTTGGGTTTGATGATCTTAGTGGGTCTTTTCCAACCTCAGTAATTCTATGAAATGAAAACGTGAAAAGCTTGAGAGTTCCTTCAAGGTGCAGCACTTTGCTTTTTGCTGCTCAAGCCTGTATGTGCAGCCATTTTATACACATTGTAGGGTCCTCTTTCTTGAAGCAGGAGGCAGAAGTTTGCTTGGTGTGTCTGCTCTTAGCACCTGTTAGAGAGGACACCAGGAAATGGCCTTGAGCACCTTGAGTCAGAGGGCAGGCCCTGCTGCTGCAGCTCTTTACTGATGTTGATTGCTTGTTCAACAGAAGACAAACCTCACCATGGGCTGTTTTGCAACAGGTGATTTACGGGAAAGGCTGAAGGGAGTCACACTGAAGAATTATCCTGAAACATGACTGGTAGTGATCAAAACCTGTTAGATCTTGCAAGCAGACAACAAATACGTTCTGACTGACCTCTGTAATCGATTGTCTGAGTGTTCTGTGCTTCAGATCACTCTGCTGAACGCTTGTGAAGACAAGAACCTTAATGGTAGCAGTGCAGGGGGACGTTCATTGCTTCACTGGTCTTTCAAGCTCCAGTGATGTTTTCATAAGTGCTGTCAATAGCAGAGTTCCGGGGAATATTACTCACTGAATGCAGTGGGAAGAACTCCAGGGGTTGTGCAGTCTGTCCAGGTCCTGAGCAAGGTGCAAGTGCAAGATAGGGAAGTCTTTGAAATCCTGGAAATGAGCAGTTCACATCTGTGGTTACGTCCAAGGCTTTCCTCTATTGCCTACAGAATACATTCTGCCTTCTCATGTGACTCTCAGGCACAAGATGGCCCCCATTCATGCCTGTGACTTGTTACACTGTCGTCAAGCAACACAAAGTCTGTGCAATTCTGCCTTTTGATCTTTTCCACTGCTTCCTCATCACTGATACAGACAGAGAAACCCTTTCCAGTGTGCTACAGCATCACCACGGCATCCTTTCTCTAATGAATGCTGCTTTTCTGTTTTCTGACAGTTTTCTGTATAATAAAGTGAGAAGGAAATACTCTCAATTTATCATCACCTAGTATCTTAAATGTGCATATATTCTGATTATATTCCTAACTATATCTGATGTAAGAGGGACCCTTTTCTCCCTTTTCCTAAATATTTACCTATTTTCTCTGTCTAGCAACCATGTTATGCTTTTGCATCTGCTGTTTAGACAAAAAGATGCTTGATTAAAAGCAGGCATTTGGAGAAGCAGATGTTGATGGAGTGATTACAGAGAAAGAGACACACTTGAGGTAATCTGCCTGATGGCCAGGGATCTGGGCATTAACTTTGGAACTGGAGTGGGTTACTGGACAAGTGGAGGCTTTGTTTTCAATACCAGCACCAGCAAAAAGCAAAGTATGCCATTTGACGCCTGCTAACTTGCAAAGCTCGTAGTTTGGATAGGGTATGCAAGAAACTGTGCTCAGGACAGGTGAGGAGGAAGAGTAATAGAGCAAGTAGCTTTTCCCACATTTAGGATTTTGCTCTCTTCAAGTCATTTTAATGTTCTTTGCATTTCTGTGCCTCATACAAAGGAAGGGAAGGGTTTCCACAGGGATAGGCATCTTATTTTTCCCTTCCCTGTACTGTTCCTCAGCTCATAAACTTCCTAGAGATTTTTGTGAAAACTTCATTTTTCTAATATGCAAGATGAATTTGGGCATGTGCAAAAGAAAAATCATAGTCATTTCAGTTACATGAGGAGAGTGGACCAGGCTGGTCAAATCCTGTTCTCTCAATTACTTTTAGAGGACGCTACATATCCTTGCTGAGGGAACGTAGTGGGGAAAGGAAAAGAAGGCTTCTGCCATGCTGAGTGATTGTAAGTAAGATTTCTCTTAAAGTATGGAGGTAAAACAGGGTTCATCCGAAATCGTGTGGCATATTGTCCTGATACAGCCCAGCAATTCTGTTTGCCTGAATTTTCTTGAAGACATTTATATTATCTTGAACACCAAAGGGGTTACAAACAAAAATCTTACTTATATCAGTCGTGCTTTAGGAGTGATGACCTTAACCAAAAAGAGGAATTCTCTGAAAAGGCCTTTCTCAAAGCATGCTGCTGTCAAAAGTAACTAGCTTTCATATCTCCATATGTTTCATATTCAAGAAGTTTCAAACTAGTGGCAGAGGCAGATTTAGCCTTTGTGCTGATTCCCACCATTTACATTTGCTATTAGCAGCACGTCTCAAGTTTCAGACTTTATTTAGGATGGGAGAGTTTGTCATGCAAAGTTGATGCAGATTAATATACTGAAGATGGCTGAATTTAGAACAGTAAGAAGAAAAAGGTGAACGTTTGTCTTTCTGTCCTTTAAATGTGCTCTGAAATGTTAAGGTTAATTGACTCGTTGAAGTATCACATGTAGTTACGTAGAACAACATTTAATCCTGGACTGCTTCAAAACTCCAAGCTATAGAACAAAACTTATCAGCTGTGGAACACAACGTTAGTGAACAGATAGAGAAACGGCGTCTCTGACTGTTAGCATCAGTTCTCTGTTCTGGGTTGTCTTCCTACACTCCCTACCTCTCTCTGCTTTTGTACAGATCACTCCTCAGTATCTGATGTATTTTTGGGGTACGTGCATTGCTAGTTCTGGGGGTGCTGCTGGGCACAACTCTTTTGTCAACTGGAAGCCGTTGATTTCACTGAGCACTGTGAAAAACACTGTAAGAATGTTTGTCAGTCTTCCTACCCTTCTGTCCTTTAGACAAATCTGAAAGAAAAACGTTTTTTATGTTGCAGCAACTGCAGGAATGCAGTGAAGATGAGGAGGATCGGGAGTGCTTAAAGCAAGCCATTACTGCTCTTCTGAATCTCCAGTGCAGCATGGAGCGCATCTACAGCAAACACTCCCCAAGACGCCGGCCTGGGTAATAAGGCACAAACCTGTGCTGGTTTTGCAATACTGGCAGAGAAAGAAAGAAATTATGTGGAAGGCGTTGTTGTTTTTCTCTAGTTAGTGTGTGTTTCCTTTTCAAGAGATGTCTTTGTGACCGTTTCCATTGTAAATGGAATAGCAGCCCAAAACCTTCGATGGGTAACGTCAGTATCTTATTCTTTCACTAGCCAAAGCAGTACACGTGGCTTATTTGGATCAGTAAACTTGGTTAGGGCATTCAGGGGGAAGAAATAAGGACATTAATATAGCTAACGTAGTTGGTTTTCAGTCTGTTGGGATGGAATGTGCCCATTGTGACTTTCTTTTATCCATTCAAGGGAGCCAGTCTGTCGCTTCTACAACCGGCAAATAAGAAGCAAGCACTTGGCCATCAAGAAAATGAACGAAATCCAGAAGAATATTGATGGCTGGGAAGGCAAAGATATTGGGCAGTGCTGCAATGAATTCATAATGGAAGGCACCTTGACAAAAATAGGAGCTAAACACGAACGGCACATCTTTCTCTTTGATGGCTTAATGATCAGCTGTAAAACTAACCATGGCCAGTCGCGGCTCCCCGGTTACAGCAACGCGGAGTACAGACTGAAGGAAAAGATAATCATGAGAAAAATACAGATCATTGATAAAGATGACACATCTGAATACAAACATGCTTTTGAACTGGTGTCTAAAGATGAAAACAGTATACTCTTCGCTGCCAAGTCTGCTGAAGAGAAGAGTAATTGGATGGCTGCTCTGATTTCCCTCCAGTATCGGAGTACTCTGGATAGGATGCTCGACTCAGTGTTGCTGCAGGAGGAAAATGAGCAGCCACTGAGGTTGCCCAGCCCAAGCGTGTACCGCTTTGTCGTAGAAGATTCTGAGGATAACATTGTTTTTGAGGACAACTTGCAAAGCAGGAATGGAATTCCCATCATCAAAGGAGGAACGGTTGTGAAATTAATCGAGAGGCTAACGTACCATATGTATGCAGGTACCCTGTGCATTTGATACATGTGTCTTTGAAGATGGTGCACGTATGGGGGATGAAATCGGTCCTATCATCTATTGTTTGCTATTTTTTTCTTTTTTTTTTTTTTTTGCTACATTTGGTTAAATGTAATGTGAGATTTGCAGAAGTAACCAATATCTGTTATTAAACCAAGCAGCCTCGCCTGCAAAGCTTTAAAAAAGCCTTAGGGCTGCAAGACCCCTTTCCTCCCCACAATGGACTACTAGGAGCTGCTGATTCTGTTAAACCTTTGCTTATTCATTTCCCAAGACCCTCATGGCTAAAGCAGCAGGGCTGTTGCAGGCTGTGTGGAGGAGGAGAAACATTGGAGGTCATTTGTTATACTTCAGCCTGCTGCTTTCTGAAGCCCCTCAGTAGGAAAGGATGCAAATCACAGTCAGTTCTTCAGACTTTTCTGTGAAACACAATATCAGAGCCACAGAAATCAGGCTTGTAGGTATTGAATGTGCTTACACTGCTGGAAATATTTGATAGATCTTCTGTACGAGTCTTTAAAAACACACACACTGTGTAACAACTAAAGCTGGATTGCTTTGAGCTGTGTATCTTCAAGAAGAAAGGGGAACACTGAAATTCAGTGTTGATCCAACTAGGGGTCATGCAGGTAACCCATAGCTGTGCTGCCTGTGAATTCCAAGTCCTCCACATCTAAAATGTGCTGGGTTTCTGTGGCATGTGTCTTTTTCAGAGTGTATTGGAGCATCAGTTTGATAGCATAACTCTGCAAGTTTTTATAGCACGAATTCTTGCTGCTTTGGCCTTGGGAATCCTTGGTGAAAGCATTGTCTCTTGGGTTCCCATGCGCTTTTCTCCAAGCAGTGTTTGGAGCCAAGGCTAACAAACCCTCCTTCTACAAGGACATTTCAATAACATCACAGGGAGGGACTCCTAGCAGATCGTGGCGGTGCTTTATCTTTGTGTTTAGGTCAAAATACGCTTGTAGCTGTTCAGTTTATTGTATGTTTGTGTTAGTTTCAGGTTTGGTGGGAGCAGGTTTGTCCCAGCACAGAGGCTCTTCATTTGCACAACGACCTCTGTCCTAACAGCTCCCCAGTTGGTACTGGGCTGCCGTGGGACGTAACAGATGCAGAGCAGCAGATGCAGTTGTTAATCTCCTGCATGTGACCCGTGAGCTGCTATTAGAAACACACTGCTTGTATTTTCCATTGTATTGAAAATGTTACTTTAAAAAAAAAATCTAAAAGATAATGTGAGGGCACCTGCACAGCTCTGAAGGCAGAGCAGCAGTCACCTTTTGGAAAGGCTTGCTGAGCAGAGAGAGCCTGTGCCGTTGTAAGAGGAGGATTTTCTTCTAAAAGTGTCATAAATAATACCCAAGAGTGATGTGATGTAGAAGCAGAACAGGCCAGGGCAGCACTAGGATGCAAACTCAGCAGCATTATCACGGAATGAAGCACCATTACTTCTGGTTTGTATAGGATCCCTTAAAAGCATTGAACAGTACTTTGCGGGGAATGAAGCCTGCCTAGAAGCATCCTGCTTTGTCTTTTGTGTGTCTCTTAGAGAAATTAGTTGACTGCATGTTGACTGCTGGTGTGAGCTGCCTGCACTAAACGCTGACAGGTTCAAGACTGTTTACAGACCAGCAAGAAAAAGGAAGGCTGAACAACTGCAAACATTTCTGAGGGAGCATCTGCCCATGCGCTTCTCCAGGCCTGGTTTTCCTTTATTTCAGCCTTCAGTTGCTGCTGTGCATCTGCCACGGGTGGCTGTGTGTGGATGGAAGGATTAGGAGTGGGTAATGACCCTTCAGGATTTGTAGTGAAGTGGTTTGTTGATCAGCTTGCTTATTCACAATCTTGGGGGATCCTACAAGAGTGGAATCGAAAGAAATTAAAGGGACGTTATTGAAATCGGTGGGAGCATTTGCAATTAATTATTTAATTAGATTTCTATTTCTTATGGCAGATGTGTCCTTAGTCTTTTGCTACCCAATGTTTGTGTACTGTGCCACCTTCCTCAGTGTCCAGGTTGGTACTTTGGGGACGAGTTAAGATCCTCTGTTTATAGGGGCTGTGATCTTTTGCCCAGGCCAGTAGGTGGCCTTCAGCTGGGGAGTAAAGGAGCAACGTTTTGTTTGCAGCACCTCGATGCAGTGGTCTGCAGAGGACTGGGTGCTTTCCTCAGCTCTGTGCTGGTTAGTTGGTTTGACAGAGCTTTGTAGCAGATGCCCGTTGGACTTGCATTCCTTATTGCAGAGGGGCGAGCTGATGGGAGTGCTGGTGCAGGTGACAGGGCAGAAACTGTACTTCAGATGTGATGCAGAGTGCACCTAATGCCTTTGATAAACAGGACTGTAATTGATGCATGCTTCTAAGGCATCAGTGTGCCAACTGAAACACATGCTGGGCTCAGCTAAAATGCCTGGAAAGGTAGGTTGACACTTGGCTGAGAGTTGCATTGGCTTGTGGACAGGCACGTCTGGTGGTAACAGTCCTGCCTAGCAGAGAGGAGCAGCAGGAAGGAGGTGTGGTGGCTCCTGGAGGTGCAGCGTCTGGAATTGCTGCAAGTATTTGCTTTGTAAGGTCTGTGCTTCTTGTAATGATTTCACTGCTGACTGCCCTGCAAAGGTTGCCTGTATGCTGCTGTGGCGTGGCTGGGTGAGGTGTGCAGTCCCTGCTGGGGAGATTATTTAAAGAGCAGGTAAGACAGATGTTTTGTTGGGGCAGTAGGGGTGTTTTTGATGTGCAGATAGTAGGTAGTTCGACCATATTTTCTTTGTCTTTATGAAGTCACTGAATAGTTTCCTATTCAGTGAGTGTAAGGCATTCCGTGTGCCAAGGTTGAGCACGCAGTGTTTGAGGGAGCATAGCACGTGCCATTGAATTGTTCAGCAAGGCTCAAGCAAAGAGCTGAACTTTCAGCAGTATCAGTTCTGGTGTTTTCTAAGCCACAGTGCTCAACTTACTATATTTCTGTATTCTGTCTTTACAGATCCCAATTTTGTACGTACTTTCCTTACCACATACCGCTCCTTTTGCAAGCCCCAGGAACTGCTGAGTTTACTGATTGAAAGGTAAGCAGCGATCGTCCTTTCTGAAGATGCACAGAAGGGCTTTGGGTTCCTTTACCATCTCCTTTTCTGCTCAGGTTCTTGGTGCTGTGTGTCGTACGTTTGGCAAACAGGAAAAACAGTGAAGGTCATCAAAAATAACTTCAAAAATGGGCATTGATCTCTTTTAATGCAAGCTTTTTCTTTTCCATTTTGTTAAATTAATACCTGAATGCCTTACCAGCTCGAGCACTCAGTGTGCCTCGGCTGCCAGCTGGTTATGTTTTGTACTGCTTCACTTAATCATAAGAGCATATTTGAGTGTGTCTCAATGCAAATAAGAACTGAAATGTTCTAGTCAGTTTGTTTGAAAGGCACAGACTCTTACTGTAAACAGCATGTTAATGCACTGTGATAAAGCTGCTCTGCAGCTTTCTTCTAATCTTGGCTTAATCAAGCTAGCAGGTAGTTAAAAACCTTCTATCCTAGTCTAGACGTCTTGTGATGACCAGAAAACCAGCAAATTATCAGGGTGAGGGCAGGGTGTGTTAGCACAGCATAGCTGGGGAGGAGGGAATTCCAGGCGGACTGGATACTGGATGAGTGAGTGCTTGAGTTTCGCTGCATTGAATTTCTTTAAATAAAATTGCTCTTCGTGTCCTACATAAAGGGCTTGGGTTTTATCTTAATTACCATCGGTTTTCTGGTGCTTGTATTCATAGGTTTGAAATCCCAGAGCCTGAGCCTACTGAAGCAGACAGGCTGGCAATTGAGAAAGGGGAGCAGCCCATCAGTGCAGACCTGAAGCGATTTCGCAAGGAATACGTCCAGCCAGTGCAACTCAGGTTTATTTGCTTTTAAATTTGTTCTGTTAAATCCAGATTTGAGTTTGGTGATTATATTGCGTTCCTGGAGACAGTAATCTCCTTAGGAGACTGCTGTGCTGTCAAGTAGGGACTTATCATTGTCTGTGACCAGACTAATAGCCCAAACCATGTTCTGATTAGTCATACTGGCTTCTGTTGTTGTTGTTGCAACTCTGCTTGGTTCTCTGCTGCACACAGCTGTGATCTCTGTCACCCACAGGAACGCTGTATGGCTGCTGTGTAAAGCAACAGTGGGTGAGAGATGTTCAACTGAAAGTGATTCTGACGGCGTTCTGAACAGATTCCTTGTTAATAGGCCCTGTGAAGATAGTTTCTGTCTCCGTGTTTTCAGTCCTCTGGTATTTTACTCCCTTTCCCAGCCCTATTGATGGATTTGCACAAAGGGAGACTCTTGTCTGCACCGTGCTTTGCAACAGGCTGCAGTGAATCTTCAAGGTCTTGCTGACCAAGCTAACTTGGGCAACAATTAAGCACTTCTAGCATGAATGAGGCCAGTTGTTTCCCTGATAGGAAAGAGTCAGGAGGAGACACAGATCACAACAAGTATTTGCTAGAACAGCTTTTATTCATTACACTGTTATTAGTGGCATCAAGCTGTTATTATGAATGGCAGATAACCAGAGGCCCGGTGCCCTCATCTTTTCCCTCCTTGCACAGTCATTCGTAGTTAACCTGCTTGGAGCAATTTACACTTAAGTGGAGGGTTATGACATGCCAGTTCCTTCAGTATAGGTGTTTAGAAAGTCACTTAGTGCTTTTTTTCATCACATACCCGTGTACAAATATTCCAAACAAAACACCCAAGCATGTATGTATGTAATCCTGTAGTTCTTGTTGATAAGAGTCAGCACCTTCTTGGAAGTGACCCAAGTAATACAATCCCAGTGTAACCTTGATAGTTGTGTGTGCTCTTGTCCTTGTACAGATTTGGCAGGTTCTTGGTGTTCTGAGTTTATCTGTCCCTGTGGGTTCAGCAAGGCCACTAGTCTCCAGAGCTATCAGTTCCTGGAAGGTCTTCACATGCTCCCTCTCAGCACGTATTTTTCCTTGCTATTTTCTGTTTGCTGTTTCTGCAGACATCCATGTAAGGTGCCTATAGAGCCCCTCCCAAGAAACCTGCACTGAATGGCTTTTTGTAACCTAACTGGAGGAAGAGTTTAAATATAGTTATGCTGCTTTTGATGCCATTTTCATAACCTCTGCTAGCTGGGGATCTCCTCAGTGCTCCTTCCCTTGTTACAAATACATCTTACAGCAGGACAAGGGGAAATGGTTTGAAGCTGAGGGAAGGCAGATGGAGGTTGGATGTCAGGGGGAAGTTGTGTGCTGTGAGAGCGGTGAGGTGCTGGAACAGCTGCCCAGAGAGGCTGTGATGCCCCGTCCATCCCTGGAGGTGTTGAAGGCCAGGTTGGATGGGGCCCTGGGCAGCCTGGGCTGCTGTGAAATGTGGAGGTTGGTGGCCCTGCATGGCACAGGGGGGTTGGAGCTTCGTGATCCTTGGGGTCCCTTCCAGCCCTGGCCATTCTGTGATCTTCCTACAGCACTGTTGACTGCCGTAGCTGAACAGAAGCAGTGATAAGCAGTGAAATGGAACCTATAGAAAGGCTTGAGGCAGCTCGTAACTATGTTCCTTGCTATTCATTTCCAAAATCAATCCAGTGCTTTTGCCTTACGTATGATGTTTAAGCTCTTTAAACCTGTGCCTAATTTTGACATATCCAGGATGTTAGGTTTCTGGTCTCTTTCCTCATTTGAGAGATTAGGATACCCATTGTTGTGACAGCTATGCTTTGCTGTCTAATTGCTGCTGTGGTTGGTGAGCAGTGTCCTTATTACTGCCTGCCTGATGAAAGATGTGCTTTAAGGTGGCTAATTAACACTCACACTTCTGTGGTTCATAGTTAATCTTTGAATTGAGGAGATCTTACAGTAGCTTGGAACTCTTAGTTCTCTTACAGTTCCAAAGAAGTGTCTGAATTTGAGCTGTTAGTTTGATATACACTTTGTAAATACCAGTTTTGTTAATAGCATTGACCTCTACTTCAGAGCAGTCTGAGATGTGGGAAGGCAGTGGAGGACATGAAGATGCTCATTCCTTCCTCTTCTTGAGTGCTTATTCCACCTCTTGTGGGTAATGCTGCAGCCATGCTGTGCAGTGCACAGGCATGGAAATGTTAATGGCATTGACCAGATTAAATACGTGTGAGGTCACCAGAGGTTTTCTGTTTGAGCTGAAGTGCAGTCAGCAGAACCAGGCAGCTTGTCCTGCTTTGTCAGGATTTCTACCATGACAGCTCCAAGACTGATGGAACAAGATCCTGCAGTGCTGTTACTGGGAGCTTGTTTCAAACTGTAACTCCTTTGATGGTAGCAGCTGTCATGAATTTCCAGCAGTAGAGCAGCATGCTTGCAACAACTTAAAAGATGAAATTGTGTGGGAATGAAATTTGTTTCTAATGAAACAGTTGATCCAAATTGGGTTTTTTAGTGTTCCTATGAGTTTTGATAGTTTATGGTTGCATGAATCTGTAACTCAGCTTTTTTACAGTCCTTTTGTTTCATGTTTGCATGGAATGAGCTTCGAGTCCTTAAAACCATAATATTTCTTTCTCTCTCCTTCCTCAGAATATTAAATGTTTTTCGGCACTGGGTGGAACACCATTTTTATGATTTTGAAAGAGATCTGGAGTTACTGGAGAGATTGGAGACGTTTATTTCAAGTGTAAGAGGTGTGTGAATTGCTTGTCCTCTCTTCCAAGTTTTGATACAACCTGCTGGTCTGCTACTGTTGGATTTTGGGCATGAAAATATCTGTACACACAGTAGTAATTTTAGTGTCTTTAATTGAACTGTTAATGTGACTTTACACGAGCAGTCTTAGGTTTGGATTCTAAATGGCTACTGAAAAGTGTTTCAAGCCCTGTTGTATTGTTTAACCTCACTGTGTTTACTTCTGGACAGTAATGTTCATCCTTGCCTGACTGTCAACTTCCTTCTCTCCATCCCATATTTGTTGAGAGCTCCTTCTCTGTTGGTTAATTTCTCTAGAAGTGTCAGTAGGTGCATTTATACACAACTGGGCACCTACAAACCTAACTGATCTGCCTGTGGAAATGCAGTATTTTGAGTACATTTATTACTGAGTTTCATTAAAGTACCAGAAGTCAATTAAGATGGTACTGAAAATGTTTCTCGTGGTTTCTGTGCTGTAGGAAAATCCATGAAGAAGTGGGTGGAATCGATTGCTAAAATCATCAGGAGAAAGAAAGCACAGGCAAATGGGATCAGTCACAACATCACCTTTGAGAGTCCACCTCCCCCCATCGAGTGGCACATCTGGCGTGTGGGGCACAGCGAGATGCTGGACCTCATGACTCTGCATCCCATCGAAATCGCTCGGCAGCTGACGCTGCTCGAGTCTGACCTGTACAGGTGGGGCTGACTGAGTGCACGTCTCTCTCAGCATGTTTCACCCCCTGAAAATGCTTAGAATCAGTCCAAAATGCATCCCCCTCACTTACAGAGTTTATGGAAGGAGGTTTTCTGTTTGATGCCAAAATACGCACAAGAAAAAATACATTCTGTATTTCTATACCAGACTTCTGACAGCGTAACTCAATCAGTACAGTAAATGAAGAAGCTGAAGTATCAGGAGTAGATAATGTGAACTTGCTGCCTCCTTGCCAGAAGTGAACTCTGGTACCTGAATAAGAAACACTTTTTGCATTGTCAAAAGATAACACCTGATTGCATCTTCCCCTTTTTCAGTTGCATAGCAAAGGCACAGCTGTTGCCATACAGCTGCAGCTCTGCTACAGCAGGCTCCTCTGATCTAAGAGTCTTTTAGTCTGGTGCCACGCTCTGCTGTTTCCTTGCTTTGCTGTTACTATAATAAATAAAGCCTTGATGAGAGAACTCAGCTTTGCAGGATAGAAGCTCTTTGTGGTCTTACAGAACTCAAAGGTGAAGCTCCCTTAACGTTTCAGTGACAGCAGATTTCCTATTGAAATGGGCCACTTTTCCCCACTCTGCAAAGTCCTGTAGCTTCCTATTTAAAAAATATTGTAACTGTCTTTAGGGTGCTTCCTTCTGCTTCCAGGAGATGAAACTTACTCTGTTGTACTTTTCTTAGGTAGAAATGCTTATTCAAAAATGCCAATCTCAGTTATGATAGGAATGGATTTTCTTCTTCCCAGATGTCCTCATTGAGAAGTTCCTTAAAATAACTGTTATGGAATCATATTTGGGAAATACCAATTTCTGATTAAGAGAAGAAATAACCTTGCAATGCTAACACAGAATGTACATTATTGCTTGTATTTGAGCACTCCTTTGTCATAACAGGGCAGTGCAGCCTTCTGAACTCGTCGGTAGCGTTTGGACTAAAGAAGATAAGGAAATTAACTCCCCAAACCTATTGAAAATGATTCGCCATACTACAAACCTTACTCTGTGGTTTGAAAAGTAAGTACAGAGGTGATGATGTCAGTGTGGTGGCGTGAACTCCATCTGAAATTGAGAAACCTTCTTTTCTGATGTGAACTGTGCTGCCTCGAATCTTGAGATGGCAGCAGAGTACCACAGTAGATTTGGGTTTTGGTTCAGGAGAACGTGCCATGTCAGTCCCAGAGACTCACTGCTCCCTGCAGCAGATGATGTTTCTCCAGTAATGTCTGCTTAGTCAACACAAGCCCTGTCTATATTACTTACAGTACATCAGAAAGCACTGAGGGCAATGCTGGCCTCAGCACCACTTCTGTACATCACTGCTGAGAGCACTGTTGTGTCTGTTGCTTCACCTTCATCCTTCTCCCTCCTCACATCAGATCCTTCTTAGGACGTGGCCATGTCACAGCAGGAGGATGTAGCACTCTGTGTGTGCACACCTAACCCTGTGAATTTAATACACCATTGTAGATTCTGCAGGTTGAGTGAGTCACCCTGTTTACCCTGGATCTTGCTAGAGTTTTGCTCTATTTTTATAGTATGAGCCAAAGTCTCTCTTGGCTTTTCAACCTGAGCATATACAAGATGTGATTACATAAATTAGTGCTTGAGATCCTTGAGAGTGTGCCAAAATGTGCCTGCTGGATGTACTACAGAGTTCTGACATGGAATTCTTCAGTGAAGTAGCCAGCAGAATGTCAGGCTGTATTTATTGGTGTTTCTCAAGTGACTTCTTTCGATTTAGGTGCATAGTGGAAACTGAGAACTTTGAAGAGCGAGTGGCTGTGCTGAGCAGGATTATAGAAATCCTGCAAGTGTTTCAAGATCTGAACAATTTCAATGGTGTTTTGGAGATAGTCAGTGCAATGAACTCTGTGTCGGTCTACAGGCTGGATCACACATTCGAGGTAAGTTCTGGGATCCAGGAGTGCACCAGGCAGACTTCCTAAGTGAAGTCCAAATCACTGTTGCTTTCTTAGAAGACAGTAAGTTACAAGACTAAGAGCTATGAGAAGTATGAGATGGGCTGGATGTCTCAAAGGATTTGTAAGGGGAAATGGAGCTTTTCAGCAGCTGTCGTCTTGTGCTCAGCTCAAAAAGGGGAAGCAACGTGGCCTTGATTGCTTATTAACTTGTCTGAAACAAAGCTGATGCTTCAGGCTGCTGTTTTATGAGTCTGAAAGAGGAGGATCCCAAGGCTGAGAACCCTGACCTTGAGCACTTGAACTGCAGCACCTGGTGCCTGTGCAAGGATAGAAGGGCAGGGAGAAGGAAGCTGTAACTCAGCTCGCAGTTATCTCAAACACCTCTTGGATGAGAGTCTAAGACAGCTCTGATTGTCAGAGGCAGAAAGAAACGATTGCTGGATGGTTTATATGAACAGCAGAAAGAAACTGCTGCACTGACAGTGACTCCTTATTGCACTTGACAAGAAAAAGGAATGCCCTGGATTTGGCAGCAAAGCTTCCATTGACTAACATAGAAAATGAAGCATTAATGTGATGTTTCGAGTTTCATAACTATTTGAAAGGCCACACAGAGCCTGTAAATTCGATTCAAAATCAAATGTTTGGTTTTTATTGCATTAAAGGACTGGGGTTATGCTTCTAAATCGATGGACAAAATTGATAGTCTGTGTTTGCAGTAGCCTCAAAAGTCCCATGACTGGGGTTATGGACTGATGATGCCGTGGTTCAGAACAAACCATTGACATAAGAGATGCTTTCAGATATGAATTTGAGTTTCTAAGTTTTGTTAAGAGAGCTACATCATGACTTTGGTTCTTTCCTGACCACATAGCTGCTTTGTTTTTTCTCTTTGACAACTAAGGCACTACAGGAAAGGAAAAAGAGAGTTTTGGATGAGGCAGTAGAACTAAGTCAAGATCACTTCAAAAAATACCTAGCTAAACTCAAGTCAATCAATCCACCCTGCGTGCCTTTCTTTGGTAAGTAACACCAGAACAGGCTCAACGTACTGCCTGCCTTAAACTGGGTTTGATACAGATGTGTTAGCTTTTCTCCAAGTTAAAGGTTGTGTTCTGCTCTAAAAATCCTTTAATACAGCAGAATCCTAGTTTGACTTGATAGATCTGTAATATTCTTAGGCTTAGTGCCTTTGTGTAGAAGTTAATTTAGTGATACAGATTACTGGTGCTGTTGGTATGGCTGTTACTTCATTTTAATACTGCATTGGTGATGTGACCTGAATGTTTCATCTCCGTAACACGAGATGCTGAATTCAGGAAAAGCATCCTATTTAAATAATACCTTGTTCCTATGTAAAAGGCAAACTTAATTCATTCCTGACAGCTAATAAACTGTTGGAGTATTAAAGGGAATGATCTGCTTATGCTCAGGTTCTATTTTTCAATCTTTCATTCGTTGTAAAGAATGAAATCAGCTGTTTGAATGCAAATGAACTTTCAAAACCATCTCTCCTTTTCTCAGGAATATACCTAACAAATATTCTGAAGACAGAAGAAGGGAATCCTGACTTCCTTAAGAGACAAGGGAAAGAATTAATTAATTTCAGTAAGAGGAGAAAAGTGGCTGAAATTACAGGAGAAATTCAGCAGTATCAAAACCAGCCTTACTGTTTACGGATAGAGCCAGAAATTCGGGTAATCAAAACTTAAACATTTTGTTTGGGGAATAAGAGAAGGAAAGGAATGTGCACAACAGAAAATGGTCAGCTGCTCTTCTGGCACCAGACCTGATCTTGGGTCAGCAGTGACCATCAGGGGAGGGAGGGAGGGAATGGTGGCTGGTTGGAAGCAGCACGTGGCAGAAGTACCACAGCAGAAGCCCAACCAGAGCTATGGGGTCTGCTTGTTTGGGTTCCATGTTCTGGGTCTTGTTCATCTCCTTGTTCTGCAGCCCGGTAGTGGTGAGATTTCTGAGCAGTAAAGCAGTGAATGAGATACAGTGACTAAGCAGCAGAAGAAAAATTGCTTCCCTCTAATCTATAATGCTGTGTATGTGCCTGGGGCAATGAGTCCTTCAGGGGTTCTGCAGTGAACCTGCTGAGCAGAGCCTGCTGACCTGTGGAATGGCAGAGACGTGAATGAGCAGCCTCATTCAGTGAGGGAAGCTAATAAATGCAGGGGTGTACCAGAGTCAGCCAGCACTGCCTGCAGAAACGAGGAAGGATGCTGGAGAGATTACTTATGAGACAGAGACCTCGTGTATCCTGGGTATTTGAAGGAATTTAAGGGAAGACGATGGAACAAGAAGGCAGGTGTTTGTCTACAGAGGTAATAATGATTTAAAAGAACAGCTTTATGTACCAGCAGTTCTTCCTGAGTGCACAGCTAATGGTAACCTTTCCAGTAAACAATCCTGTGGGTAGCTCTCTTGGTTTGTGAACAGCATCAGTCAGGAAGCAACAAAAAGCTTGGTTCCTTTGCCTGAAGAATTACACAGGCAATAATACTGTTGTTTAAAAAAGCTACTTGCATCCTGTGTTGAATCATTGTAGACATTTCTGGGAAGGATTTTGGAGATGCCAGCGTTCTTAAACCAAGAAGCAAATTACACCTGAGGGATGGCAGCATTTGTGCCAGAGTTGCCCCTCACTCCCAGGGACTCGGCTGCATCAGGTGCAGGGGGCTGGGTGCTGCACTGTGCCCTCGGTGCTGTGCTCTGCCTCTTTCTGCTTTTGTCCTTTGTGCCTTCCTGGCCTTTGGAATTAACTGATGACATCTGAAATACCCCTTAAAAACATCCCTGGCGTAGCTTTCAGTGCCGTGTGATCTGCATTCTGCTCCTTCCCAGATCTGTGCTGTTAGGTGAAGGGAAGCACGCAGCGTATGCTGTAGCAGTGCTCTGCTGGACATGGTCAGCTAGTAACAAGATATTGGCAAACAGTTTACAAAACCCCTCATTTTACAATTCCATTGCCTGCTTATTGAAATCAGGGCCTTCATTCGCACTGGGACGCTTACCAGGAGTTGTGTAGTGAAGAGCTAGATTTGTATTTCATTCAAATCCTCTCTGTGTTTATTTTAAAGAAAATATTATTGATGCTTGTTTCGTTTAGAAATTCTTTGAAAATCTCAATCCTATGGGGAAGATACCTGAAAAAGAGTTTACAGATTATCTGTTCAACAAGTCGTTAGAAATTGAACCTCGAAACTGCAAGCAACCTCCTAGATTTGTAAGTCTTGTGCTGTACATTGCATAGCTGGAATTCACCAGGCTCTGTGAGAAAAGAGAGCTTTTATAACCCATAAATACTGATATAAGCCATATCAGTTCCTTCTGGAATTCTGTGGTGGATAATGAGGTGGATCTCCAGCAAAACTTGAGTGTTCTTCTAAATCTGGGTGTTTCTTGTTACTGAAAGATACTGCTTCTAGCTTATCTCAGAGCAAACATTTCTTTTTCCCCCAGCTAAAAATACCACTTTACACCTGAGTATCTTACCTTCCAGTCATGTGATGGAATGCACAATAACATTTCTCAGTAACCTCATAAAACATTAATTTCAACTGTTTGTTGGTTTTATATATATATATTTTTTTTCTTTAGTTAAAACTCAGTTGCTGTTTTTCATTTGCCTTGATTTTTACACATTGCACTTTGTACACTTGAGTTGCTGGAGTCTTCTGTCATTGTTGACAGCACTATCAATCACTATAGCAATCTCCTGCTAGGGGAGTGACTAAAATGATATTGTGTAAATATGGCAAGAAACCACAGAAATTACTGTTGCAAAAAAGCTGCCTGCAGTAATTTCTCTTTTTCTTGTTTCTTGTGGCTTTTTTTTTCCTCCTTAAAGTAGATATCCGTGCTGCTGTTTCACTTATCTGACCATGAATTCTTTACAGTTCATGTTTTCTCAAACCAGACGTTGTTATGGGAATTTCAGGGAGGCCCAGTTCTGGGTGCAGTAATCCTGCAAAGGAGCACAGTGCTCATCCAGCTCCAACCCCCTGCTGTGTGCAGGTCACCAACCAGCAGCCCAGGCTGCCCAGAGCCACATCCAGCCTGGCCTTGAATGCCTGCAGGGATGGGGCATCCACAGCCTCCTTGGGCAACCTGTGCCAGTGCCTCACCACCCTCTGGCTCCAAAACTTCCTCCTCATATCAACCCAAACCTCCCCTGTCTCACTTTAAAACCATTCCCCTTGTCCCATCACCATCCACCCTCACAAACAGCCGTTCCCCTCCTGTTTATCCGCTCCCTTCAAATATTGGAAGGCCACCATGAGGTCTCCCTGGAGCTTCTCCAAGCTGAACAAGCCCAGCTCCCTCAACCTTTCCTCACAGCAGAGCTGCTCCAGCCCTCACAGAACGGCCCTGGTTGGAAGGGACCTCAAGGATCACGAAGCTCCAACCCCCCTGTGCCATGCAGGGCCACCAACCTCCACATCTCACAGCAGCCCAGGCTGCCCAGGGCCCCATCCAACCTGGCCTTCAACACCTCCAGGGATGGACGGGGCATCACAGCCTCTCTGGGCAGCCGTTCCAGCACTTCACCGCTCTCACAGCACACAACTTCCAAACCTGCCCTCCCTCCCACCCTGTCAGCCCGCACTGTAGGAGGGGCCGCGCCGGCTCAGTCGCTGCGGCCATGGCGAGCTTCGTGCGGGAGCTGGAGCGGCGGGCCGGGCCGGCGCTGCGCTTGGAGCAGCGGTCGGGCGGCGTGGGCTGCGTGGTGTGGGACGCGGCTCTGGTGCTCGCCAAGTTCCTGGAGAGCGGCGCGTGGCCGCTGTCGCGCAGGGCCGTGCTGGAGCTGGGCGCGGGCACCGGCGCCGTCGGCATCATGGCGGCCACGCTGGGGTGAGCGCGGGGCCGCGCCGTCCTCGGGCCGCGGGCTGCGGGCGGGGCCGCGGGGGTCGCGGGCTGACGGCCGCCGCGCGTCCTAGGGCCGACGTGACGCTCACCGACCTGCAGGAGCTGCAGGAGCTGCTGGCCGTCAACATCGAGAACAACCGGCACCTGGTGACCGGGTCGGTGCGAGCCGAGGTACTGAAATGGTTTGTATGCACCGCGGCTCCCCCCTCCCCCGCCCCGCTTCCGTTCGCCCCGCGCTCACCGCGCGCCGCCTCGCAGGGGTGAGGACGTGTCCGAGTTCCGACCGCCCCCCGATTACATCCTCATGGCCGACTGCATCTACTACGAGGAGGTAAAGCAGCGCCGCGCCGTCGGGGCCCGCGGCGGTTGTGAGCGGGGAGAAGCGTGAGGAAACGGCCGCGCCGCGCTGCGCGCCCCGCTCGTCCCCGTTGTGCCGCGTAACGGCACTGAGGAGCTGCCCGGGGCTGGAGGCGGTGGGCACCGTGCCGATGATGTAAGTGGGGAATTCTTATCCTTTGGGCAGTCCTTAGAGCCGCTGCTGAAGACGCTGCGAGAGCTGACCGGCCCCGACACGTGTGTGCTGTGCTGCTATGAGCAGAGGACCATGGGGAGGAACCCCGAGATAGAGAGAAGGTACTTCGAGGTGAGTGTCTGTGTTGTGTGCTTCAGGTGCAGCTCTTGGAAAGGGGAGAGAACGGCAGGACAGGGGGAAATGGTGTGAAGTTGAAGGAGGGAAGGTTGAGGTTGGATGTCAGGGGGAAGTTGTGTGCTGTGAGAGCGGTGAGGTGCTGGAACAGCTGCCCAGAGAGGCTGTGATGCCCCGTCCATCCCTGGAGGTGTTGAAGGCCAGGTTGGATGGGGCCCTGGGCAGCCTGGGCTGCTGTGAAATGTGGAGGTTGGTGGCCCTGCATGGCACAGGGGGGTTGGAGCTTCGTGATCCTTGAGGTCCCTTCTAAACCAAGCCATTCTGTGATTGCATGTGCAATGAGTTGGGGTGTGGGAATGGGTTGGCTGAGCTGAACTTGGTGACAGTTTCATCAGCAGAGCCTTCCTGGGTGCTCACTGAGCTTCCCTTCCCTCCAGAGGCAGAAGGTATGGAGTGTTAGCACTCACCGTAACTGTGCTGATGCTTTTGGGCTGGACACTGAGCTGCAAAATGGCCCCTCTGCATTACCAGTGTGTGTCAGAGCAGAGTGATTCCATAGGAGCAGGTTAGCAGGTGGCCGTGCTCTTCTTTCTGCAGCGGCTGGTTCCTAACAGAGGTTATGGGGAGAGTTAAACATTAACCTGGCGAGAAGCTGTTTTCTTTTCACGTGTTCCATGGCGGGCTGCTTCAGGAAGCAAGCCCTGCAGAATGGCACAGCTGCATTCCCAGGCACTGCTGTGCTGCACTGAGGCGCTGCTGGTAGTGGTGGGATTCCCGTGGACCAGGTGTGTGTTGTGAGCAGGTCGGACTCACAGCACAGTGCTGTCTGTCCCTATGGGGCTGCCCTGGCGCCGGGTTTGGCTCTGCACCTGTGAAGGCAGCTGGGAGGCCGCCCTCAGACAGCAGTCAATGCAGTCAGTGTGGGTGTTTCTGGATGATTTCTGCTTTCCCATAATTTATTTCCTTCCTCGGCTCGTCGGGGTTCAGCCAAGTCGATCCTGCAGGCGATGTGTGTTTGTTTTCCTTTCCCTCCAGTTGCGAGGGCTGGCAGAGCGAGGCAGGTGCTGCGGTTTGAAGTGGTGCTTTGGAGACAGAAGGAAGCAAACCCTTCTATCTAAAGCCTTCGATTTAGGTTATTTTTTGATTTACCCTTGAACTAGTGACTCTAATTTTACACTGCTAGGTGTCTGCAGCTGTAAATTGGCACTGGGCGAGTTACAGTGAGGCTGAATGAGCTGCACCAGGAGACAAGCAACTTGCTGCTTTGGGCCCCTTTGTCACCGGGCTTGTCTTCATGCACGCTCCATTCCAAAGGCCAGTGCCACCCAATGACCCCATGCTGTCCTCACAGCTGCTTCAGGTGGACTTTGAGCTGGAACGAGTGCCCCTGGATCAGCACGACGAGGAGTATCGCAGTGAGGACATCCACATCGTGACCATCCACAGGAAACGAACGGTGGGTGGCCGGGGCTCATGGATCAGCACACATTGCCAGCAGTGAGCAGAGCTGCTGCTTACTTGGCACGGTTAGGGTTGTAAAGTGTCTGTGAAATGCCTTCAGGGAACCCGTGAAGCTGCAGACCAAAGCCGTGCTTGCACAGAGGAGCTCTTTAGTTCCACAGCACAGCGCTGTGCCAGGTGCCAGCCTTTGTCCCTGTGGGCTGCTGGGCTGAAGGTTTGGGGCCCCTGAGTGTTACAAACACCACACAGTGCTGCTCTGAGCTCCCGGTGCTCCGCTCTGCCACCCTCTTCCCCACCCCACTGCACAGAGCAGAGCTGGGCAGCCTATCCCAGTAACCACACAGATATGCATAACGAAGGTATTTGATGCTGGCACGTGGGCCTGGTGTTGAAACAAAGCCAGTCTGTTCAAACGTTTGTATCTTTCCATTTTCCTTTAAATCTCTTCACAGAATTCCCCATCGTGAGCTCTGTGGCAGCACCGCCTGTTCTTTGGCAGCTGGATGGGACCCTGCTGAGGAGTGAACCCCACAAAGGAAGGGCCTGCAGCGTTGGTGGTGATGTAGAGAAGTGGTCTCATTGGGCCGTGCGCCCCCCCTGCACCTTTCCATTAGGAAGGCTGTGCTGTCTGCAGGCTCAGGCAGAGTGGAACGGACCCACGGCTCAGTGCAGTGCTGCTGTGTGTTCTCTGTGCCATAGGCAGCACTGCCCGAGGGGGGAACCCCATCTGGGGGACAGATGAGCCCTGGGAGCCACTCAATAAAACTTTGCTACGTGAGGTGGGCAGTGGCTGCTTGTTTCCTTTGTAGCCGTGGTTTCCTGCATTGCAGGCGCAGCGGTGGCGGTGGGCACTGTACACACACAGCACACAGATGGTGTCTGTGCCGTGCAAAATTGTTCTTTCTTTTAACTCCATCTGCGCTTTGCTATTCTAAGGACGTGCAGCGTTGCATGCTGACACCTTTCAGCTATTCTGGTGAGCAGGTTCCTCTCACAGTTGGTGTTTCTTGCCAAGCTGCCTCTCGTTGCTGCGCAGCGATTGCTTTGAAATGGAGTTTCAAAGGAGATGTTGCTCCTGCTCTGTTTGTGGCCGTGCACACCCACAGAGGCAGGGCTGCTGCTGCTGGGAGGCACCTCGCTGCTGCTGCACCCCTCCATGCTCCGTTTGCATCCTCCGAGATGTTCCTTGCAAGCTTTGCTCCTTACAGAGCACAGCCCCTGAATGCACAGCAGAGTGAGGGCATAATTTGTCGTGACCACGTGCGTTATTTGTTAACTTGGAAGGAAAAGAGCTCCGTAATTAAAAGCTGGCCTGCAGGGGGATATTTACCAGCATGTTTATGCCAGCCTGGCTTCCCTGGTGGAAACCCTTACCCTGGAATCGTTGTCCCTGGGTGGATGTGAGGACACCACCAGCGCTGTGCTGTCTCTGGGCGGTGCAGGGAGGAGTGGTGTTTTCCAGGGCTTGGGTGCATTTTATCTCTGTGATTTTGGCACTTCCTTTTCTGTCTCAGAAGAAAAAAAGGAAGTTGAGTGTTTCTCTTCCTTGTGTGCAGCCGGCAGCTGCTGCTCCCCACCCTCAGCTCAGTGCGTGCAGCTCTCCCGCTGGGGCTGCTGTGGGGCGAAGGGCACCTTGTGGTGGCCCCAGGAGGACCCTGCACCCTCTGCACCCAATGCCAGGGGCTGTGAAACCCAACCGCCTGCACCTTGACTGCTGCTGCTCCTGTTTTCACGCAGAGGAAGTGGCTGTGAAGCAGGGTGGTGTGGGGAAGGAGGCCCTGAGCACAGCGCTTGTCACTCCCCAGAGCCGCAAGATGAAACGGCTGCTTTTGGTTTGGGGGGGGGAAGGGAGTTTGGAAAGGAGCTGTGATCCTCCTGGCTGCTCGGGGCTGAGCTCATTGCAGCACAGTCGCAGAATTACAGCACAGTTTGGGTTGGAAGGAGCCTCCCCAGCCCCACTTCTGCCATGGGCTGGGTGCCCCCCAGCTCAGGTTACCCAGGGCCCATCCATGGCCTCAGGCACCTGCAGGGATGGGACACCCACAGCTCCGGGCAGCAGTGCTGCATCCCCATGGCTCTGGAGCACCTCCATGGTGACCCCACCACTCGCTGGCAGCTGTGCCACTGGAGAATGCTAGCAGCCCGGGCTGCTGGTGCCCCTTGCTGCATTTCCTGTGCTGCAGAGAGGAGCGGCTGAGCTGCATGGTGACAGCCCGGCTTCCTGCCACCCTGGCTGAGAGTTGGAAACCTCAAGAGCGGCCCATTGAGAGGGACTCCGTCTGTAATTAGTGCATGTTAATTATCTCTGCCCTCCAGAGCTCCCACTCTGGAGGGATGCGCCCTGTGGGATGCAGGGGCTTCTTGGGGTGTCCCAGAATGGTGCTGTTATAGGGCTCCTTGTAAGGGGTGCCCATTACTTCTGGGGGGAGGGGAGTCATAGAATCATAGAACAGCCTGGGTTGCAAAGGAGCACAGTGCTCATCCAGTTCCAACCCCCTGCTGTGTGCAGGGTCACCAACCAGCAGCCCAGGCTGCCCAGAGCCACATCCAGCCATCATCCCTTTTTTTTGAGCTACACAGGAAGCGCTGAGTAGAAATGCAACAAAACCCACAGCCACCACTTCCTGATGGGCTCCGTGTTCCCCTCCTTGATTTTGGGTTTCCTCGTCCAGCTGAAGTTTGGCATTGAGTTTCCCTTTGGGTTGAGCACAAAGAGTTAAGCAGCTCCATGCTCCCGTGGATTTGGGCCAGATATTTAAGGATCGGCGGCTCGGCGCGGAGCAGGGAGGTGTGATGTTCCCAAACACCTCGGGGGCTCTCCTGTCCTCGTGTTTTTAGCTTTTTGGCGGTACCATTGCAATAATTTGGGACTGGGGGAGCAGGGGACAAGTGTTTGCCATGCAAAATCCCACAGCAAAGCTGAAAGGTGTGGGATGCAGCAGGGGGAAGGTGACGCCCAATGGCTGTGAGGTGATGGGGATGAGCTGCACCGCGTTGGTACAGAGCAATTTAACAGACATGTCCTTAATAATATCCCTGGAGAGGGGTTTAAATAGAGACAAGATGCCCAGCGGGGAGGGTTATCCAGGCTAGCGGGACACACCAGCACTGGGGACACTTCCACAGCTCTGTTATCGACGGCACCAGGCTTCTCTTTGCAACATCCCCTCAGTGCAGCACGGGAGCGGGCTGATAAAAATAAATCAGCAGTGGTTGAGCATTGTACTGAGCTGAGCAAAACGGCAGAGCTCAGCAAGGCCGTGTCAGCAAACACCGCTCCCCACTGAACTGGCGATGTGGGGGATGGAGACAAGCCTTGGAGAGCTTCCAGTCGTGGGGGTGGGCATCTGTGGGGACCCTGGGTGTGGGGGAAATGGCATCTAGAAATGGCAGCCACCAGTGGGATCCACCAATAGCACCACCAGTGGGATCCATCAACGGCATCCACCGTTGCACTGGCAATGCTGTCACCAATGGCACCCTCACTGTCCACCCCATGCTGCCTGCTGCTGCACCCCTCTGTGCCCTTTGGCACCCTTGGCAAAGTCCAAAGCTAAACATTAGCTCCATTCCCGGATAGCCTCCGTCCCCCGAGCTCAGCCTCTCCCTCTGCTTGTCTTCCCACCCGATTTAAGGCACTACCAGCACTTCAACACCCCATCACCATTCACTCTCCCCATCGTGCTTGCATCGCAGCAGCTGACAGAGAAATCCTGGGGGCTGCCCAGAGGCAGGAGGAGCAGCAGGGAGTGCACAGAAGGCCAAGCCAGCCTGGGGGTGCCAGGAACCGCTGGGGGTGGCTGGGCAGGTTGGGGCAGTGCAGGGCTGGTGACGCCCGGCGCACCCACACTGAGCAGGAGGGGCGGGTGCAGCATGTGGGATTTGGGCACAGCAGGAGGAGGCCGGGGAGCCCGCAGGGTCAGAGAGAAGCACTGGGTGTCCCTTGGGTTGCTCTGCTTTTCGTGCCAAGAAATGGATGGTTGTGTGACGCCAGGATGCCAATTTGGCCACGCCGCTCTGAAATGCTGTTTTGCTGCAGGTTTGCAGCTTGGGGAAGGCGATGCCCCAGAGCAGATGCAGGCAACAGCACACCGGGAGCACTGGGAGTGCTGGGAGTTGGGACATCTTCTGCATGGGGTGTCTGTGTGATGCACCCTACAGCCACCTCGGCCTGGCTGAGCCGCTCACCTGCTCCTGGTGCATGGGAATGGTGCTCCAGCCAAAGCAGGCAGCACTCAGTGTATGAGTGAATGGGCTTTCTGGATGCTAATCAGGAGGAGGAAGTGAAGATCATCCTTAATTGCAGATCAGCTTGCTCAGCTGTTTTGCCAACTCATGCAGGACATCCCAGCTCCCATCCTTGCTGTGGGAACTCATGGCACCTCGCTCACCTGGCCACAGTGCACCCAGATTCTGCAATGGGAGCTTCCTCCTGTTTGGCCCACCAGGGGGAAACGTCCCATCCCAACAAATGCACCAAAAAAGGTCACTTTTTTTTTCCCAATCCAACAGCCCCCGGGCTCAGTGTCTGGCTGCTGTAGGTGGTGAAGGTCGGGTCGGGCCAGGTTTGGAGTCAGATTTGAGCCATTTATTCTGTTTTTTTGCCGAAAGTGGGTGAGTGGGGAAGGGGTTTCCTACCCCATAGGACGTGGGGACGGCCCTGTGTCGCTGAGGCTCAGTGCATCAGCCCCAACACCTACCCCTGGGGCTCAATGGCAGGCAATGCAGCTGCCTCGGCATGGCCAACCCAGCTCAATGGCACGGCCAAGGGGGCTGCAGGGAGCCCCCAGCTCTGCGCCATCAGCACTGCAGGAAGGAGACAAACTGGGGGCCGTGCACGGCCTTTGCACTGCACTGCATGGGGCTGCGCTCCGATGTTTTCTCTTCCTGCTCCCAGACGTCCCAGGAGGCCCAGCCGGGCCGGCCGGTCGCACAGGGAAAAGGAACCCGTGGGACTATGAAAATCATATTGAAAAGAGCTGAGCATTAATTAGGTCACATCCTTCAAAAGCAGCTCGGGATCACACGATGAGAAGTGCCGGCGGAGCAGCCCTGAGCGGGCTGGGGGCAATGGAGCTGCGATGTCTGCGTGTGGGGCTCCTCTTCTTGCACAAACACCCATCTGTACACACACAGATACATCCTTGACCCGCCGCTGCTTGCTGCATGGGGCAGTTTGGCTGGGGCTGGGGTTGGGGTGCAGGGTGCCCCACGTGTTGCTCACAGTGGGAAAGGGAAGGATCCTTCAGCCAGGGATCCTTAAGCATCTGCAGCTGAAAAAGGAGGAAAAAATCCCAATTTTACAGCACTGAGCTCTGAGCTTCTGTCTGGAAAATGTGACGGCGCTTAATGAGAAAAGCACGGCCGCGTGATTTCCCTTCGGAGCTGCACAGCTGTGAAACAAATAGAGGGAAAAGTCGAGGTCCCTTCTGCTTTGCTATGATGTGGCCATGCTTTGGGGTGTCTGCAGTACGGGCAGTGGGGTGTGGAGGCACCAGAGCTGCCCTGTAGGGCAATAGGTCAATATTGGCATTGCTGTTAATGTGTAACGAGGTGTCACGGGGCCGGACACGGCTGTGGGTGTCTGCTCTCATTGGGCAGAGCTGAGATTGGAGCAGGTGAGCTCTGTGCAGTGGGGAGGCTGTGCCTGGGGCAAGGCTTGGAGGCCTCAGAGCGGCTTTTGGGCGATGCTGGCTGCAGCCACGCATAGAAACATCCAGGTTAGAAAGACCTCCAAGATCTCCAACCCACCGCACTGTTCCCACTGCCCACGTCCCTCAGCTCCACATCCCCACGGCTCTGCAGCACCTCCAGGGATGGTGACCCCACCACTCCACGGGCAGCTGTGCAGTGCAGCATCACTCTTTTGGACAATAAATGTTTCTCATACCCAACCTAACCCTACTACACAACCTAATTTCCCCCTCAGCATCTCAGGGGCAGCACGTGGCCCAGGTGCTCGGGTTCCTCTGCAGGACCCTGCATCCCCTGCAGCCTCTGCACTGCAGGCAAAGGGAAGCAGCAGAGCAGCACTCGGGCACAGCTCTGAGCCCTCCCCAGCCACACTGTGCATGCACAGACATTCCTTGGCCGTGCGATCAGACCGGAAAAGATTGACTTCAGCCCAGGGATCGGCGGAGCAGCTTTGACTTCACTGGCTGGAGTCCTGCAGCCTCCAGCAAAGCTGAGGCCGATGCTTTTTGGTGTGGGGCTTTTTTGTTTTTTAGGTGCTAAAAGAGGAAGCGCAGAGGGACGTGCGGTTGAGAAGGTCCAGAAGGAGAAGAGGGGAAGCTTTTATTGCTGCAGGGGAAGGAGGAACCCCACAGTGCTGTGTGTCCCTGCCCACCCTGCTCTGTGCTTTTGCCCTTCCTGCATTCCCCCCCCCCCGAGCCCAGCAGACTGAGGGTCCTGCAGGGCTGGGCCATCGCCGAGCTCCATCACAGCCAGGAATTGTGAGCGTGAACACACAGCTATTGATGTGATGGATAGGATGCAACGGGGACACTGAAGGAGGATGTAATTTGGCCACTTGATCAGCAGGGCTCACTTCTGCAGAGCCAGCTCACGGCGATGTTGTCGGGCTGAAGGAAAAGCTCTCCGGCGAGCACACGGGCTGGGTTTGGTTCCAGTTAGGGCAGCGGATTGGAAGCCACAAGTACGTGATAGGCAAAGCTTCCAGGAGAGCTGGGTCAGCTCCAAACTAATCCAGCCCCTGTGGGGAAAGGGCGTTCTGGCAGATGTTAAGCTAATGGGATAACTGTGAGCGCAGCCCGGCCCGCTGCGTGGCGGCGGCTGAATGTTGGCAGCCGACGACTGAGCGCCCGCTTGACAACAGCCCCTGTTCTTTCAACAGGAATAAGCAGAAAGCTCCTGGGGGAGAGAACAGCAACATGTCAGCAGCACAGGGACCGAGCCAGCCCGTGCCCTGGGATAGCAAAGGATGGCAATGCCACGCTGAGCGTGCCTTCACCCCCGCTTGATGCTGTCCTCTTCACCCCACGGCCTTTGTGCTGCTGCTGCCTCCGTGCCTGAACCGAGGGTCTCACCCTGTGTTGGACACAGGAGCAGCTCTGGGGCTCAGCCCGCTGTGCACAGCTCCACTCCCTTCTCTTCCGTGACGGTGAGAGGCATGAGGCTGAGCCTGGACTTGCTGGTGGCAGCCCTGGGGACGGGGATCCACCCATCTGAGCACTCTTAAGGAAAAATACACAGCGTTTCGAGTATTACTGGCTTCCTTCTCTACCGAAACAGATACCCATTAAATACTGCCTAAGTTGTTTTATTGCTGGTTTTGTTTTGTTTTGTTTTGTTTTTAACTAAAAGCTGTTGCACACCGAGCAAAGGGAAGGGGAAGGCTCCCAGCTGTGGAGGAGCACAGTGCTGAGACCATGCAGCCTCAGCCAGGCTCTGCAGATGACTCACACCTCTGATTCTTTTTTTTCTCTTTTCCAAGGGCGGAGATACCTGTTCTCAAGCACGAGAAGCTGCTTCCTGGACGGCGTGCAGCAAAGCAGCCGCCCTGCACCCCAGCTCTGGGCGCTCGCAGGGAGGAAACCTCAGTGCTGAGCACCACGGGGCTCTGACTCAGCCGTTTCCCCTTCCAAACCGAAGGCAGGGCTGAAATTACACAGCTCCAAGTCCTGAACACGAGGTTGACCGCAGCATTTGAGTCCCCCACCTCGGCCCAAAGCTGCTCGGAGACGTCAGCTCTGCTGTCACGCTTTGGAGGTCAGAAGAGGAACGGGTTTGCTCCATGGAAGTGCCACCGCCTCCATGACAGCTCTGCGACTTCACGCTTCCCCATCTGCCAGCAGAAAGTTTTCTCCTGAAAGCACCAAAGCATTTTGGGCTGAGGGAGCAAAGCTGAAAAGGAACAGCATGGTGCCCAGGCCGGGGCTGCCTCCGTGCTGTGGGAGAGCTCTGCTCTGCTCCCAGAGCTCACTGCACGGTGCCCAGCACTGCTCCTCCAGCACTGAGCATCCCGGTGGTTTCTAAAACCCAAGAGCCGCTCCTTGGGGAGAACCATTACCCGTGAGACTGCATTAGCAGGGTTAATTTCCAATTAGGGATGGCAGGCGCATTTGTTCCTATCCCTGCCCGTGAGGACGGCAGCCCTGTGACTGGGGAAGGCCCTGCTGGGTGACTCACACACGGCACAACCCAGGGCTCTGATTTCAAGCATCGGCGCTGGCGTTCTGAGCCCTGACTAACTCCTGCCATGAAAGAGACGTGAGTTTACTCCTCCAGAGCTTTGTCTACCCACCTGAAGGAGCTTAATTAAGCTGCAGCGAGTTCATTTACGCAGCCGCACCCTTCGCTGACATGCGGGCAGACAGGGCCAGCTGGGGAGCAGGAAGGCCCAGCAGCTCAACCGCGCTCCCACACAGCCCAGCTACATTTCCCAGCCATTCCCCAAGCCCTGAATGGCGCTGTGTCAATGGCAGCTGCCTCCAGCCCCAATGGGCAGCCAACGGGCCGGGTGCTTCCACGGCATAGCTGCCTTCATGCTGGCCCCACGTGCTCCCCACACAACCGTCCATTGCTCAGCCATCATGGAAGCATTGAGTTGCACAGGAGCACAGTGCTCATCCAGCTCCAACCCCCTGCTGTGTGCAGGTCGCCAACCAGCAGCCCAGGCTGCCCAGAGCCACATCCAGCCTGGCCTTGAATGCCTGCAGGGATGGGGCATCCACAGCCTCCTTGGGCAACCTGTGCCAGTGCCTCACCATGGTCCTTCCCATTCATAACAGCCCCTCATCTAAGTCTGATGGGAATTGCAGACAGGCTTTCACCGCTGTGAGATACAACAGAGAGCTCTTTATGTCAGCAGAACACGCTGCTGCAGTGCCATGTTGCCCCTTTCTGTTTCTCTCATAATTAAATAGAAGGAACATACCAGGAGAGCTCCGCTGTGTAATTGCTTTATTTTCTGCTTATTAGTTCTTTACCAACACTACAGCCATATTGAGAACACAAAATTCCTGTTTTCTCATCAGGGAGATCACAGTCTACAAACTCATTCACTGATCAGACACGGTTTAACGCCATTCAAAACTCACTCCATAGATTCACATGGACACAAACGGCCGTGCTCGGGCTCGGTTCGTGGTATCACTGGACTCTGGAGCACCTCACCCCACGGTGAGCTGCAGCTCCATCCTATCAAGGAGATTCTGAAAGTGAAACCGCCGGAGGCGTTCGGTAGCAATGGCCATTTATTTGTGAAGTCTCCGCCACGTTCCGGTCACTTTTATCTCCCTCCACCCCTCCAAAAAAATAAGACATTAAAAAAAAAAAAACAAAACCAAACAAACAAGCAACCGAAAGACAAAAGAAGAAAACAAATCGGTTTCCTTTTCCCTGCAAAAGCAGAATGTCTGAAGCTACAGAGTACAAACTGGTGGATGTGAGGCAACGCAAAGCCTGGCGAGGAGCTCTGCCCCGGCACAGCAAACCGACAGAGACGGGAAATGAAGTGATGGACGTTTCCATTTTGACTGAGAATAGATTTAAGAAAGTTCAAGAACCATTGAGAGAGCTTCAAGTTTTCCAGTTTAGGCATTTACTTTGTGCTTGGCTGTTTTATTTATGCTCCAGAAGAAAACAGAAACCATATTCTTGCATTTTAGCCTTTATACCGCCACACTGTTTGTTAAATTACATCAAGAGGAACACAAAAAGTCTTACGTTTGTAACAAGCTGGAAAATAGAGCAGTGACATTCCGACAGCAACAAGGCTCGGGTTAGAAGGACCCCCCTCCTCCAGAACTGAGATTGCAGTACTGGACACCAGGCTCATCTCACACCCCTCAGCTCGGCAGGGCTTACAGTCAGTGCTCTATCTTCCAGCACCAAGAACCCATTCGGTCCCACTTGCACCCCACATCATTTGGAACCAGATCCAAAGTAACTTTTGCATGGTCCGAAACATTCGATTTCAGAAGTGAATTCAGTATTACTTGTGTGTGTGTGTGTGTGTGTGTGTTAATCTTCCCATTCATCTTTGGTAAGAGCTCCATTTACAATTACTTTGCACAACTGTAGTGTAATGCCCCAATTTCACATCAAACTCATATCCTTGAGGAAAAAAAAAAAGAAAACAACCAACATTTTCTTCTGGTTTTGTAGCATACATTCCTAGAATTCCCCAATGGAGTCGAACTCCTTGTGGAAATCAGAAGTTAATCCTTAAGGCTGAATCAGAACCAGCTGCTTTAGCATTTTTTGCGGCCAGCATTAATACTTGATTGAGACTTCACACTAACACTGGCTCTGGGTGGGGTGTTTTTGCCAGCCACACCTGCACGCTGTGGCACGGCGAATGAGCTGCTTGCCCTTTAAGAACTAATCATGGAAGTTTACATTCATAGTCGTATTCTCACTCTCTCCACCCCGCTCTCATTGGCAGTTACTCAATGGGCTTCAGCCATCCAACACGGTTCCCTTCCTACAGCACTGCAGCAGCAACTCGGGGCCGAGGCTGCGCGGCTGTGCGGGAGCTCAGCCTGCTTCCCCAGGGCGCAGCTCAGCCCTCAGCTCTGCCCCTCTGCACACCCACAGCCACGGGGCTCTGTTTGTTCTCCCAGCGGCACGCACTCAGAAACGAGAAACCCTGTCGAGATTCAGATGCCTGAAGGTGAAGCCAAAAGTGAGAAATCCTTTCAAGATTGTGAGGCCTGAAGATGAAGCAATGTGCCTTCATCCCGAGGCAGGCAAGTCAGTGCTAGACTTCTGCCCCAACCCGCCAATTTGGAGCAGAACTTGTTGCAACGCTTGCAGGTTATTGCTGCATTTTTCTGGAAGGAACCTATCTTGCATTGAATTGGAGACTGACCAAAGGAGTAAAAACTGCAGCTAAACATCATTCAATTTGTAATGCAAGACAGAAACGGAACAGTTCATACCCTGGAACTGTTATTACATCATTCACGTTTTATTCGCTATATGGTTGCTATGTAGGATGGGGAACTTATTTGCATCCCTTCTCATGCATGATGTATGGTTCAGAACTTCACAGCTGACATTTCAAAGCAGTTCTTACATTACCTAGTTAACATGACGCCCGATATGCACTTTGAACATGTTACAATGGTATTCCTATCTGCCACCGCGGGCAGGAATTCGTCTCGTTACGAGGCTGAGATATGGAGCCAGACCGAGAGTCACTACTTAGTTACAGATTAACAGAACTTTAAAAAAAGTCCTTAATATAAAAAGACAGACTGCAGTTTGATTTTAAGCAAGAGTTTTCAGTTTACTAGATGAAGTCGACCTATCGACATATTCCGCATGAAGGCAAAAAAGTAGCAATCTACAGCAAGTGAGAGAGGAACAAAAATATCATCAAAAAAGTAGAACCAGAAAGCATACACTGAAAATGGTACCCCTCCCCCAGCCGTCCCCCAAAATAATCAAACCATCTTAAGGGCTATCGAGAGAAAAAAAAGAAGTTACTTAGCAAGTCTACAACGTGTCTTTCCCCTGTTTGCTGGAGGTCTGCCATAGCATCTAGTGCTTGTGTTCGTGTCACATTCGGAGGTTAGAGCATCCTAACGCCAAGCGAGGAGAGTTAAAACAGGAATCCAGTCAGGTGTGGAGAAGGAAAGGGTGGTCATTGGAGAAAGGTGATCATAATCCTATGGATGCTTTTGTTTTACTTTTCTGAAGAGAATCATTCTTCCGGAAAGCCGTGTGGGTTATTATTTTTTTTTTTTTCTCTTTTCTCTTTAATTCTTTGTAGACTAAATAGTTACTCTCTCATTAGGATTTATAATTGGACGTTAACCATGTCAGCCCTTCGTAGAGTCCGTCCCCTGTCGTAGCACAGGAGGGCTGCACGTACCAATTCCTATCCCTGATCCGGGTCAGGCCCAGTTTCTCCTGGATTTCGTGGGGTTTCATGGCATCGGGCAGGTCCTGCTTGTTGGCGAAGATGAGGATGATGGCGTCCCGCATCTCCCTGTCGTTGATGATGCGGTGCAGCTCCTGGCGGGCCTCGTCGATGCGGTCGCGATCGGCGCAGTCCACCACGAAGATCAAGCCCTGCGTGCCCGTGTAGTAGTGCCTCCAGAGGGGCCGGATCTTGTCCTGCCCCCCCACATCCCACACGTTGAACTTGACGTTTTTGTAAGTGACCGTCTCCACGTTGAAGCCCACGGTGGGGATGGTGGTGACGGACTGGCCCAGCTTCAGTTTGTACAGGATGGTGGTTTTGCCGGCCGCGTCCAGCCCCAGCATCAGGATCCGCATCTCCTTGTTGCCGAAGATCTTGGATAGCACCTTGCCCATCTCGGCGGCATCCAAGGGCCCGGCGCCTGCTGCGGGGCGGAGGGCGCGGAGGGCGAGCGGCGAGAGCCCCGGGGCGGCCCGAGCGAGCGGGGCCGGGGCCGCGGCTCAGCGGCGACCGCGCATGGGGCGGCGGCGGAAACGGCGGGGCGGGGGCCGGAGGAAGGCCGTGAGGAAGGCCCGGCCGCCGCGGGGTGAGGGGCCGCGCCGCGCCCCGCTCGCCCGCCGGGCCCGAGGAGGCGGCTCCGCCCGGCTCCCGCCTCGGCTGCCGCCCCGGCGCCTCAGCTCATGGGCGGCGGGAGGAGCGGCGGCCGGGCGCGCTGCCCGCGGAGAACGAGCGGAGCGGGAGGCGGCGTTTACCTCGGGGCCGCCCGCGCGCTCGGAGCCGGCTCCGCTCCGCGCCGCTCCCTCAGCCAGCACCGCCGGAAAAGCGCCGCGCGAGCCCGCCTCACTTCCCCTCCGCCGCTACCGCGCGTGCGCGCCGCGCCCCGCCCCGCCACCCGCGCGTGCGCCGCCGACGGGGCGGGGGCGCTCGCCCGCTTCCCGCCGCGCGGCCTCGGGGGGGGGGTGCCGCGCCTGCGCGGAGGCTGCGGAAGGAGCCCCGCCCCTCCCGCGTGGGCGGAAGCGTGCGCGGACCGCGCGGCGCGGAGCGGAAGGGCGGAGGCGGCGCCCCAGTTTGCCCGGGAGGAGCGGCGCGCCTGCGCGCTGCCGGCCGCTCCTCCTTCCCCGCGGCGCGGGCGGGGGCGCCGCTTCCTGCGCTGCTGCGGCTGCGCGGAGGGAGGGGCGGGGCTGGGCCCGCCTGCTGGGCGCACCGTGCGCGTGCGGGCGGCGCGGGGGGTCGGGCTGCTATGGGGAGAGGCGCCACGCGATCGCGCGTCAGCGGGAGAGGGCGGGGGGTGCGGGGAGCGCCTTAAAGGGCCAGGCGGGGGGCGGCCTGCCCTTCCGGAGGGGGTCTGCCGCCGGGTGTGAGCATCGGGTAGCTTTAGAAGGTTCTAAAAAAGCGCTTGTTGCTGTTTTTGAGGGTGAAGTGAAGTTTAGGATCGCGCACTGTACAATTAGGTAGTTGGGATGTTGGGAATTGTAGCGGTTAGGAGCTGCAATCAGTCACTCATCAGCCCTGTGTGGTGCAGTCCGTGTAGCTCGAAGCTATGGGTTGGTAGGAAGGGGTGGGAGAGCACTGCCTGCTTCTGGAACGGCTGTTTTGTGTCAGCGGGCAGGAAGGGTCACACGTGGCTGCCCTTAAAAATGGCTGCAGAAGAGCCCTGCCGTGCATCCGTGGGGACGGCGTGTCGCCCAGTGCTCCCCAGGTGGGAGAGCTCACCGCCGCTCGGTGACACCGCTGTGAAAGCTGGGCCTTGTGGTGGCATCTGAGGTGGCCGCGGTGTGGAAAGGCCTTTGGCGATGTAGCACTGCGTCGGTCGGGGGGAGATGGGTGTAGTTGGGTGCTCACCCTGCAGACAGCCTACAAACCCACACCTGTAGGAGTGCCCAATAAAGCTCCGTTTATTGTGTTGCTGGTTGATTCTCAAGGTCAAACACCAAACAAAAGCCTTTACAATACCTGAAGGTGTTCCACGTTACCTGAAAAGCTGCCCTCCTCCAAGGGGTTGGGTTTCAGGGACCTGCTTAAGAATTCAAAGCTTGCTGGTGTCCTTGGGAGAGCCTGACGCGTTCCTGTGCAAGGTAAATGTTTCAGAAGTCAGCGCACAGTGTGTCCTGCTGAGCTGCCAGTGTGGATTTCCAGCCTTGAGAGCATGAAGTAATTAGAGTTATAAAGTGATTAGAGGCTCAAGCCTGGGGAAAAGGATATCTGCAGATGCCTGCAGGGCCTTCTGGTGGCTGGGCCTGGGCCGGGCCACAGGGCTGTCTGCTCCTTATTGCTTCCCTCACCAGCTGCACAGCTACTGACATCTGCTGCTGTGTCTTTCATGGTGGTGTAAGCCTGTGTCTGCTTGTTCTGTCCTCCACCCGTGATCCCAGTGCTGTCACGAGAATACGGCAGAAGAAAATGATACATTTTGGCTTTGTGTTATAACCAATAAACAGACTTCAAGGAAATGGGTCAATGCCCCCTTTCTTTTTATCACTTGAATATAATTTACCCTCCCAATCAATGTGGGTTATCAGGCCAGCTCCATTTCAATATGCTCTTGCTTATCTTGCTTAGTTTTTTGACACCATGAGAGGGGAACAGGAGGAAGTTTTTCAGCCAGAGGGTGGTGAGGCACTGGCACAGGTTGCCCAAGGAGGCTGTGGATGCCCCATCCCTGCAGGCATTCAAGGCCAGGCTGGATGTGGCTCTGGGCAGCCTGGGCTGCTGGTTGGTGACCTGCACACGGCAGGGGGTTGGAGCTGGATGAGCACTGTGCTCCTTTGCAACCCAGGCCATTCTAGGATTCTATGATCTTTCAGAGAACCCCGTGGCCTTCCAAGGAAGGCCAGTGCATTAATACTTTGCCCTTAGTGTCTGTATAGCAAAGCTCTGCTGTGAAAACGAGTAATATCCTTGTTATCACAGCTTTATCTCGGTTTTCTTATCACCAAGAGATAGGACACAGCAGGCCAAGTGCCATCTTGGAGGGGGGACAGGTCAAAGTAGTGCTTTCCATGGACAGATGTAGTCAGAGAGTGACGGAGGTGGCCCCAGGACATCTCAGCAGTATTTCCTGCCATTCTGCAACATCTGCGTTTGTGCAGCGGCAGCAGGGCTTGGCCAGGAAGCCGAAGCTTCAGCCTGCGATGCAAACATTATCAGTAGTGCAGCACTGAACACGTCCTCAGCTTCTTCCTGTGAGGTTTTATGGAACAGTGCAAGGGTGGGACTCAGGGCGGGAGTTGAGTGCTGTGGTTGCAGCAGATTTGTTAGCCCCTGTGTGTGCTGTGTGCGTAGTGAGGACCCTGGAGAATTGCTGGGAGTTCTGCTTTTCTAATCAGAAAGCCCTGTCCTGGTCTCCTTGGATGTCCTCCACCTTTCTGTACACACAGGGAATCTCCAGGCATGGGCTGGGCAGCGGCTTCTGTCCTCTGGAGACCTGTGAGCTGGTTTTGGACCAGGCCATTGCTGACACCAGGATGATCTCAGCCATGTCATTATCTTGCTAAGCATGGAAGCAGTATGGTGATTCCAAGGAGCTCTGGGTACTTTGGCTTTGCAGAAGCTGTGTTTTAGCCCTCCTTCCGAAGGCCTCTGGTTCCCAACATGTGGCTCCGTGGGGCAGCTGAGTTTTCCCATCTGTGAGCAGCCACATTCTTCATAACAGGTAATGTTTGAAGGCAGGAGACACGTCAGGGGGATGTTGCAGGACTTTGAATCTGTCTCAGCCATGTTTCAGCCCTCCTCAGCCTGCCAAGCTTGTTCCTACCACATTTTGTCAAGCAAAACAGGTAGCTTCACCCCCCTGGTATCTCAACCCACTCGTGATAGTTTTTAAGTGCAATGAAAAGCCTGCATTTGCAGTGAAAAGTGTGCATTTTTGGCCAAACAGAGCAGTGCTACTGGCAGGGGGAGGTGCTGGGGGGATGCCAGGCCCTGCCAGGAGCAACAACCTGAGTTGTATCTCTGTGCAAATTGCTGGCCTTTCCTGTCCTTTTGTGGACATAAAGCCTCCATCTCCTCACACCCATGACCCTGTAGTCATTAACTAATGCCATTAGCCAAAACTCCAGCTGTCACTGACAGCTCTTCCTTAAGCAGATAACTGGAGCATGGAGCGAGACAGCTTGGACAGCCCTCTGAGGTGCAAATACATGGTGCAGATCTCAGGTGTTCTGTGAGGTTATTTCTACACAGCTCTCTATTGCAGTTGTGAACAGATAAAGGAAAGAAGCTCCTGCTTTTTTTGCATTACATTTTTGTTAATATCATGTCCTCTGGGAATCAGAACATCTCATTGCAGCCCCCAGTCTTCATGCAACAAGTAGGTTGCTGCTTAGTACCTCTCTTTACAGTACCTCAATACAAAAATCAGGAGCTCTTCCTGGACACCATAAGGGAGGACAACACACTTTTTTTGTCCTACAAAGCTTAGTTTGGCCATTCCAAAACAAAGTATTGCACTGAATCTTTACTTGAAAAGCTACGCTCTGCAGACTGTGCTCTTCCTCTCCCATGTGCTGCTAGAGCACGAATGCATCCTGCTGCTATGGTGAGGCTAATCCCTGAGTGTTGGAGAGCAGAGACAGTGTGAGCTGCAGCCAGCCGGGCACGGTGGCTTGTGCCTGTAATCCAAGCGTCGGGGAGGCTGAGGCTGGCGGACAGCTTGAGCCCGGGGGTTCTGGGCTGCAGAGAGCTGTGCCGAGCGGGCGTCCAGGCTAAGGCCGGCACCGATATGGTGTCCCCCGGGGAACCGGGAGGTACCAGGTCGCCTAAGGAGGGGTGAACCGGCCCAGGTCGGAAACGGAGCAGGTCAAAGCTCCCGTGCTGGTCAGTAGCGGGATCGCGCCTGTGAACAGTCCCTGCAGCACAGCCTGGGCAAGAGAGCGGGACCCAACCTCTTTTGGCTGCTTTCCCCACGACCCTGCGCTTGGCAGCTGCAGCACCGTCCATCCCAGAGAGTGAGCACAAAAGAGTCGATACTGAGAGAAAACAAAAGCGTCTCCTGCAGACGTGGCCACAGCCTTGCTCATTTGTGTGTGCTTAGGTTGTGTGTGTTGTGGTTTCTTGCAGCAGTGAGGGGTCATAGCGCAGGATCTGCCAAACCTTTGAGATCCCAGTAAATTTAACTACGAACATGGGAAATCCCAGGCAGCAGATTTTCCCAGACGTGCACTTTAGCAAACATCCCTCCAGCAGTCAGGTTCAGCCTGCTCCAGATGGAGCCAGAGTTCCCAGGATCATCTCATTAGCCTCCACCACTTCTTGTTTGCTGTCACAACTACTCTGTGTCCTCAGCTCTGAGCTCCTCTCTCTTAGGAGACCTCTGGTGCATCAAGATGCCTTTCTTTGTAAGAGAAAGCAAAGAGTGAGACATCTCTTATGCTCTCTTCAGTAAATGAAGAGCTGAGCTGTCTCAGAGATGGAGCTTCCGGAAACATTGTGCCTCTTTGGGGTTAAAATGAAAGCAGAGCATCATAGCGTGTCTCTCCAGGCTAAAAGTGAGAACTCTGGGTTTTGTCAGCTGCTTAAATCTACTTGTGCTCAGAAATGCCTTTCCTGTGTATCAGTCCATCCATTTTTAAACACGGGCAGCAGGACTGTCTCTCAGATCCCCACTGCCACTGTGTGGCCAGGCAGAGCCCATACAAGACAGATGTCGAGGAATCTGCCAAAGGCTGAAAAACAGCCGGGCATGGTGGCTTGTGCCTGTAATCCAAGCGTTGGGGAGGCTGAGGCTGGCGGACAGCTTGAGCCTGGGGGTTCTGGGCTGCAGAGAGCTGTGCCGAGCGGGCGTCCAGGCTAAGATCAGCATCGATATGGTGTCCTCCGGGGAGCCAGGGGGCACCAGGTCGCCTAAGGAGGGGTGAACCGGCCCAGGTCGGAAACGGAGCAGGTCAAAACTCCTGTGCTGATCAGTAGCAGGATCGCGCCTGTGAACAGTCCCTGCAGCACAGCCTGGGCAAGAGAGCGGGACCCAGCTTCCTTTTGCTGTGTGATTGGGAACTGTGCATGTGTGGTGTGAGCTGCAGGGGACACGATGCACAGGGGGCTTTCCTGAGGGGAAGAGGGAGGAAAAGAGGGGAAAAATTATGTTTCTCTAATAGGGGAGAGAGAAGCACTCATTAAAAGAAATTTCCCAGTCAAGGAGATGCCCCTGATCCTTCTCTAGAACCCAGCTAGGCACTGGCAGCCAGATCCCAACTGGTTGTATGAGAAGCAACCAGGGCTCAAGCTGAGGAGCTGCAGGTGCCCAGGATGAGGCTGGCCTCCCTGGAGCAGCTCAGGGACCATCCACCTCCTCAGCAGGGGCCCAAGCTGAGATGCTGTTGAAATAAGGAAGGGGCTGGAGCAGCTCTCCTATCATAGAATCATGTAATCATAGAATCAAGGCAGGAACATGTGAGAAGCACCCACCCCAACCCTGGCTGCTCAGTCTCTCCTCCTCTGAGGCAAGCAGAGGGGACTGGGCCTGTTCAGCCTGGAGAAGAGAAGGCACTGGGGATCTGAACTATGCATGTTTGAAGGGAAGGTGATCAAGAGATGGGGCCAGATTTGTCTCTTAGCTGGAACAGCTTCGGTCTCAAAATACATTCCATGGCTTGCTCTCTGTGGTTTGATAATTTTTGAGGAGCCTGAATGGAGACTTCATTGCTGTCTACAGTTCAAAGGAGGTGGTGCTGAGGTGGGGGTCAGCCTCTTTTCCCAGATAATCACAGAATCACAGAACGGCCTGGGTTGGAAGGGACCTCAAGGATCACGAAGCTCCAACCCCCCTGTGCCATGCAGGGCCACCAACCTCCCCATTTCACAGCAGCCCAGGCTGCCCAGGGCCCCATCCAACCTGGCCTTGAACACCTCCAGGGATGGACGGGGCATCACAGCCTCTCTGGGCAGCTGTTCCAGCACCTCACCACTCTCACAGCACACAACTTCCCCTGACATCCAACCTCCATCTGCCCTCCCTCAACTCCAAACCATTTCCCCTTGTCCTGCTGTCATCTCCCCTTTCCAAGAGCTGACTCCCCTCCTGTCTGCAGGCTCCCTTTAGGTACTGCAGGCTGCACTGAGGTCACCCCGCAGCCTTCTTTTCTCCATGCTGAACAAGCCCAGCTCCCTCAGCCTGTCTTTGTAGTGGAGGTGCTGCAGCCCCCTGCTCATCTTTGTGGCTCCTCTGGACCCTCCCAGCTCCGCAGGTAACAGTGACAGGATGAGAGGTCGTGGCCTCAGGCTGCCGCGTGGAAAATTCAGACTGGATATTAGGAACAACATTTATTGTTCCTAAGAGCGGTGCTGCACCGCTATAGCACGCAGCTCCGTAGCAAAGCCTTGCGGAGAGAAGCGGAGGCTCCGCCCGGTCCGGACGCACAGCCGGCATCGGGTGGCGGCGTTGCGGTGGAGCAGCTGCCGGGCGCGGTGGCGCACGCCTGTAATCCCAGCTACTCGGGAGGCTGAGCCCGCCGGATCGCTTGAGCCCAGGAGTTCTGGGCTGCAGTGCGCTATGCCGAGCAGGCGTCCGCGCTAAGGCCGGCATCAATATGGTGAGCCCCGGGGAGCCGAGGCACACCAGGTTGCCTAAGGAGGGGTGAACCGGCCCAGGTCGGAAACGGAGCAGGTCAAAACTCCCGTGCCGGTCAGTAGCGGGATCGCGCCTGTGAATAGCCACTGCAGCGTAGCCTGGGCAACACAGAGAGACGCGGGTTCCTTTTGCCCGCACCACGAAACCCTTTTGCCCACGCGCCCTCCGGAGCCCCCCCCCCGCGCACGGCACGGCGCGTGCGCGCGGAGCGGAGCGCGCGTTCCGTCCCCGCGACGGGAATTGGCACCGAGCGGCACCCGTAGCGGGCGTTGGCGCATGCGCGAGGGCGGCCGTGAGGGGTGGACGGTGACACCGGCAGCGGCACCGGCATCAACAGCGGCACCAGCAGCATGAAGTCGCGATTCAGCACCATCGACATCCGCGCGCTGGTGGCCGAGCTGCGCCTGAGGTACCGCCTGCTGCCCGCGGTGTGCAACCGGCGCCGTGTGAGGCGGCTCCGCTCTGCCTCGTGCTAGCGGCCTCCTCCGTGCCCCTTCACACCGGCGTTGCTCTGCCGCCTGCCCGCCGTCACGGCTGCCGCTCCTGTCCCCCCTGCTGCCCGCTCAGCTCTCCCGTTTGATCGTGGGGAAAGCCTCGCCGTCCCTCAGGCCGTGCCGTGGCGCTGGGGGCCGCAGCCAGTAACCTCTGTGGTGATTTATCACCGCTCACACTTGTGTATATCTCAGTTATCCTGCTTTTTTCTTTTTTTTTTTTTTGTTTCCTGGCCCTTGTATGTATTGTGTTCTCCAAAGTACGTGTTTTGTTTTTGGCAGCTTACTGGGAATGAGAGTGAACAATGTTTATGATGTGGACAATAAGACGTACCTTATTCGCCTCCAAAAGTAAGGATATCTTTATGTTTCATTACATTGTTGCTGTGTTTGTTGCATGTATGAACTGTGTTTGGCTTTTCTGAAAAGTTTTCATTGGAATTCTGTTGTTCCCTGATAAAATGCAGCTGTTGTTATTCTGGAAATTCTTGCGAGATAGCCTGTGGTACAGGTGTGAGAAGAGGAAAAGTTAATAGAATCACATCGTAGAATCACAGCATGGCCTGGGTTGCAAAGGAGCACAATGCTGATCCACTTCCAACCCCCTGCTGTGTGCAGGTCACCAACCAGCAGCCCAGGCTGCCCAGAGCCACATCCAGCCTGGCCTTGAATGCCTGCAGGGATGGGGCATCCACAGCCTCCTTGGGCAACCTGTGCCAGTGCCTCACCACCCTCTGGGGGAAAAACTTCCTCCTCATATCCAACCTAAACCTCCCCTGTCTCAGTTTTTTAAAATGCAGCAGAAAATGTCCAGAAAGGTAGAGGAGCTGCCATAAGAGCATGTGGATATGGATGTTTCTTTTTTGTAGAATTACTGAGGTTTGTAAGGACCTCTAACATCTCCAAGTCCAGCTGCCAGCCCACCCCACCATACCCACTAAACCACGTCCCTCAGTGCCATATCTTCACTGTTTGGAACACCTCCAGGGGCAGTGACTCCTCTACCTCCCTGGGCAGCTGTGCCACTGCAGCACCACTATTTCTGAGAAGAAAACTCTCCAGATTTTGCCATGTTTTTGTGTGTGAGGAAGGGAGAGAGAAGTGGCAGGAATGGAGAGTGGCAGTTCTATGAGTGACACCAGTGCCCAGGCAGTGTGTAGGGTGCATCATGTCCTCCACTGCAGCCTGTGGCACCTGCCTGCCTCCAGTTGAGTGGGAGAGTTAACTCCAAAAGCATTCATTTTGCTTGGTCTGTTATCTATAGATTTAAAGCATGGGCATCCTTTTGCTGTCAGCCTGGTTGGAGCACTGTTTGCTGGTGTTCCTTGGCTTTGTTCACTGTTTCCTGTAGATGATGCGCTACTGGTTATGGTAGTTCCATCTCATCCCATTGCAGGCTGCTGTGTAGTCAAAGGTGGCTGCTCACATGCCAAATTGAGTCTTTGTTTTGTTAACAGACCAGACTGCAAGGCCACACTGCTGCTCGAATCTGGCATACGGATTCACACCACGGAGTTTGAGTGGCCAAAAAACATGATGCCATCTGGCTTTGCAATGAAGGTAAACGAACTGGTGCTTTCATTTTGAAAAGAATGCTGATTAAAGAAAACAGCATTAACGTTCTGACCTTGGGGACAAGAAAACTCTGAAGGGTTTACCTATTAGATCCTGGTCAGGCAGGTGACTGAGGACATGGGAAGAGTAAATTCGGAGTTCAGATCATTTTGCTGATGCTCAGTGCCAGAAACATTGAAGGTGTAGAATTTGTGAATGCTGGTATTAATGTGCTGAACATTTTGTGAGCCACCCAGACTGTTCTGAATTTTACTCCAGTGAGACTCTTGTCGTTCAAGTTGGATTGTCCAAATGTATTAATGCTGTGTTAATAAGGTCTTTCTGTTCGGTCTGTTCAGACTTGGAGGTTTCAGGTCTTGCTGCAAGCTGCTGGTTGCATTCTTGTAGGCAGATCTGTGGGGGTGCAGCTCACACAGATCTGCACAGCCTGCTGCCCCTGGATGTGGCCTCACTGAGAGGGCTCTGCAAAGACTCTGTGCTGGCTTTGCATGTCCTGTGTGGATGCAGGATTAATCTTGGTTCTCTTTGTTATACACACCCTCTGAACTTTAATTAGCCACTCTTGCTGAAGTGACAGATGACCTTGCTTTGAGCGAGCCAGCACAACAAATAGCTGTTGAAATAGAAAAAATCTTTTGATGGTGACAATCGTGTTGCCTGTAAATATCAAAGCATTATTATGTTTATATTACTGAGCCCAGCAATATAGTTTTTATAATATTCCTTTTGTAGTATTTGTATTAAGAAGCAGCCAGTGTTGTTGGAGGGGTTGACAGCTAAAACAAAAAAGCAAATGCGTGTTGATGTAAAATGTCACAAGCAGATGTGTCTGCATCTTCTCACAGCTGTTCTCTCTGCTGTTGGCAGTGCCGTAAGCACCTGAAGACCAGAAGACTGGTCAGCGTGAGACAGCTGGGAATAGACAGAATTGTGGACTTCCAGTTTGGAAGCAATGAAGCTGCTTATCACCTGATCATCGAGCTGTACGACAGGGTGAGTGCAGAGCTGCCAATGGTGCTCTGGAAGTGAACACTTGAGCACAGCCTTTGCTAAGGGCCCGCTGTGGTGTGCTTGCAGGGTAACATAGTCCTGACAGACCACGAATATCTCATTTTAAACATTCTGAGGTTTCGCACAGATGAAGCAGATGATGTCAGATTTGCAGTTCGGGAACGATACCCAGTTGACAGTGCAAAAGCACCCACCCCGCTGCCCTCCTTGGAAAGGTAATTGCTTTTTAATGGTGTATGTGTGGGAATAAACCCAAATTACTTACAGCTCTGTGTCCAGGTGGAGGCTGCTGATGGGTGGTGGCCCCCAGGGGTCCTTCTTTGGGCTGAGGCTCTTTGCCATCTTGCTCAGTGACCTGGAAGATGGGATCCAGTGCACCCTCAACGAGTTTGTCGATAGCACCAAGCTGAGTGGTGCAGCTAATACAACAGAAGGAAGGAATGCTGTCCAAAGGGACCTGGCAGGCTTGAAAAGTAGGCCTACTTGAACTTAATGACACTTTGAACTCTAGTGTTCTTTAAAAGTGCTGTATCTGGGGCTAGTCTTCATGTACTGCAGGCTACTTTGCCCTTTTCATACTGAAAATGTGTTGTTGCTTCTAAGCAATACAATGTGACCTGAAAATCTGTTGTTCTTTCAAACGGCAACTCTTTTATCTTCTGTAGGTTAACTGAGATAATATCAAATGCACCCAAAGGGGAACAGCTGAAGAGGGTTCTTAACCCACATCTTCGTAAGTAGTGCTGTTTCGTAAGGAAGAGAAACGAGGGCAATAGGTGATTCTGCACAGTCTTTTTAAGTTTTTGGGGTTTTTTTGGCAGTCTGCTTTGATGTGTGTTAGAGCAATAATAAAATAAACCAAGCTTTTGAAAATGGAATAGATTTTAAAAGAAAACGTATTTAAAGTTGACTGCACAGTGAGCCTTGCAGTGCTGCTTCAGTTTGGAGGGTCTGGGGACGGTTCTGTTGGCTCTCCCCAGCAGGAGATGGAAGTGTGCAGTCAGGGCAGGGATGTTGTTGAGGAGCAGCTGGGTGATGCCTGTCCTGGGTTGAGCACTGATACAAAACCAGGAGGCTCTACCTGTCTGTGTAGGTGCTCTCTGTAAAGAGAGATGAAGCACCCCATGCCCCAGTTCTTCTGACTGCAGAAGCAGATTTAACTTGTTTGGCGTGGTCAGAACAACAGATCTGGTTTATTCTCCCTGTTTGGCACTGTTGATAAATGCAGGGTGCTTGGCAGGCACCTTGAACAGCTTAAATCACACGATTTGCAGACCTAAGTGTTACTTTTCCCATTTCTTGTTTCCCTTTTTCACCACCGTTGTTCCTTTCTTTCTCCAGCCTGCTTTCCTTCTAAAGAAACAACCTGCTCCTAATTACTTTCCTCCCATAGCAGAAGCACTGATACTTTACCAGAGCAGTGTCTCAGGCCCAGTAGCCATGCTTTACAGGCTTCCCACCCTGATCATTGAGCACCTTTGCATTTAATGTCTTAGCTTGCACTCTTCTTCCACCTGTTTACCCAGTCTCTTTTGGAACCATTTAGCATCACTCAGTCCTAGACCCTTCATACTTCCAAGTGATCCCAAGCATCCCTAATTTGCTAAAATCTCATCAGAGCCCTGTCAGTTCTGCACAACCAGCCAGCATTTCTGAGGGCAGCTGCAGGAGTCCTGCTCACCTGTTCACCATAGATTCTGCCTTCTGAATTTGGGAGCACAGTGCCTCACTCTCTGCAATCTGGGGATTGACTGTATATCCTGGTCAAGGCTTATGGAAATGCTTTCTGTGCTGATCTTAATGTGAATGCAGATTTCACTGAGAATGTTTTCAGGAGGTGGTTATCTTTGTTTTTCATTTTTTAAATAGCTTATGGAGCCACTCTCATTGAGCATTGCCTTATAGAAGCTGGATTTTCTGGTTATGTCAAAATAGATCAACATATGGAAAGTAAAGGTACGTAGGAAATAATGCCTTAGGGGTTGTACACATTTCTATGTCTACACATTGCTATGTAAGATTATTTTCAAAGGGATGAGTATTCCTTAAGCCTGCAGTTCTGATCACATTATGTGCTGTAATGTTCTACATTGGGACCAACCTGGTCCACATTAAACTCTAGGATTGTGAGTACACTGGAAATAGAACATAGGACTCCTATGGCAGGGTTGTGTCATAGCTGGAACTTAATTGGAGGAGCAGTTGCCTGGGTCCTTTGTTGATCTGCTGTTGTGCTGTATTTGGATAAAAACATCTTTCTTTTCTAGATGTTTTAAAATATTCCTCTCCTTCCCTTTCTCTCTTCAGAAAATATTGAAAAAGTACTCAGTGCTTTAGAAAAAGCAGAAGAATATATGACACTCACTGAGGATTTCAATGGAAAGGTAAGGTCTCAGCTGGGCACTGTGGCTATCAGTTATGCAGGGATTGCAGAACTGAACTGGTAGGAAGTATTGCTCAGCACATGCCTGTTCCTGGCAGTATCAGCTCCAGGTTCTGTTCTGGAACCTTGGGCTCCAGCTAGGGAGAACAAAAAGTACTTCCTTGCACTTTGCTACCTTCCTGCACAGCAGTTAAATAATTCACAAGCAGATTATGTAGAATGCACTTGTGCTGTCACAGCATGTGATGCCCTTCTGCGTGTCAACCCTGCGTTTGTGTGGGGAGCTGTAGGGCAGTTCTGAGGTCTGTAAGGTGAGCTCACCATTGTTAGTAAGTTGGAATGGAGAGCAGCAAGCAGTCAGGACTTTGTGCTCCAAAGGAGCCCAGAGGGTGGTGAGGCACTGGCACAGGTTGCCCAAGGAGGCTGTGGATGCCCCATCCCTGCAGGCATTCAAGGCCAGGCTGGATGTGGCTCTGGGCAGCCTGGGCTGCTGGTTGGTGACCTGCACACAGCAGGGGGTTGGAGCTGGATGAGCACTGTGCTCCTGTGCAACCCAGGCCATTCTAAGTCTCCCTGACAGAGTGCATTACTGTCTTGGGCTGCATGGTAGGTTAGCACCTGAATCTTACTGCCTTCCCAAGATAAGGGGATTCTTTTCAAAGGCCAGTGCTGATAGACGTATTTCTGCACTCCTTCAGGGTTATATTATCCAGAAGAAGGAGAAAAAGCCAAGCCTGGAACCAGATAAACCAGCAGAAGATATCTACACGTAAATATCTGGAGTATTTATTTCCTTTTCTACTAATCTGCGTGACTGACATTAGTTTTCAGGTGATAATATCAAATGTGTATTTTACAGATATGAGGAATTTCATCCTTTCTTGTTTTCTCAACATTCAAAATGTCCCTACTTGGAATTTGACTCATTCAATAAGGTACAGTGCTTTTGCTGATGCTGTACTTAAGTGCTTTAATTGACTGATGCTAAAAAGAACCGTTAAAAAAAAAAATAGTGCAGGTGTTGCTAATGAAAACAGAGGCCTTGGAAGAGCTGATGAATTGAATGGATGAATGTTTACACAGAAAAGGCTAAGTAAAATAGGGCTTTAGGCTACTGCTGGGCAGGGCTGCCTTTGCTGACTCAGTTGATAGGCCCCATAGGTGAAATAATGGAGTGTTCTGAACCTGCAGGGCTGTTGGCTGTCACCAGTCCTGGTCAAACACATTGTCAGTGTTAGAAGTTCAGGTCCCGAGTTACTGCTGGAGACAAACAATCATTTCCACCATCACAGTGACTACTTTGGAAGCCTGAGATGTCCAATTTGCCATGTCCTTGTGTGCGGTCCCTCCTGGTCCTTGACTCGTTAACATTACATGGAATCATTATCAGGTCCCTGACCTTGATCGTTAGAGTTCTCCATTCTCTTTCCTGCCCTGCTGCCTGAGTTTCTGTCATCTTCTTCACAGCACTGATGGTCTGAAAGCATCCTGCCTTTTGTTTTAACTGCAGTTATCTGGAAACTGGAGCAGCCCACCAGGAGCAGTCCTTAGCCATAGCTTCTAGGCTTCCTATAGTTTTTTGTTGTTGTTTTTTAAATGACTTATTGAAGGAGCAGGAATTCAGGGCACATAGGTCAATAATTGCAGTCACAGTCTGCAGAGCACACTGTGTGAAACAGCAGGTTCCATTTCATCATATTGTAATAAAAAATGCAGGCCCTACTTTGGCCAGCTAGTTACTGTCATGCACAGCCCACAGCTTGTAGCAAGACATACCTTGATGGCCTTGCTGAACTCATCTGCAAAGGTAAAATGGAGAAAGTTACTGAACCTTGTTTGAGCTTATCTCCTCTTTTAGAGCTCTGCAGTCACCTCTGTGGTGCCCAACCTTCCCTGCCTTCTTGTTGCTGGTATAGCATAATGCAACTTGGAGATCCTTCAAACTGATTTTCTCTTGCAGGCAGCAGATGAGTTCTACTCCAAGCTTGAAGGACAGAAAATTGACCTGAAAGCATTGCAGCAGGTATGCTGTCATGGAGATGGAGCACCTGAGGTGGCTCTCTGAGCTTCGAGTGCTTTGGGACATTCTGATTCTGTAGTTGGAGGTGGGGGAGGTGTTGCTTACTTATTTGTGCTGTAGAGATGCTGAGTTGGTGGAGAATGGATTTCAGACAAGGTGATGTAGTAGTTAGTTCTGCAGTGCAAGTAATCATGTTAGCAACAGTATTTTGGTGTCTTTGCTTCTCTTATGCTGTTGTATTTTTCTTTTCTGGGGTGCTGTATTGAGTATCTTACAGTGATTAGATGATGATTAGATGATGTCATTTACATATATATATATTTCTTTTTTTTTTTTCCATGTTGATCTTGTATGAAAGGAAAAACAAGCATTGAAGAAACTTGAAAATGTCCGTAGAGATCACGAGCAAAGACTGGAAGCTCTTCAGCAAGCTCAAGTAAGACTGGAATTTTGCACCTAGGAAGACACAGAATTGTACCTGCTGGTCATGATTGCTGTGGTCAGCATTAGGCCCCAAAGTGAGCCCTGCTGTTGTCCTGTAACCCACCAGGGAGGGTAGGCCTGCACAGTGGGCCTCTGCTCTCATACAAATGCTTTGTACTTCCCTTGCCAAAATTTATTTGTGCAGCTCTGTTGCAAGGGCCACATTGCCCAGTGTGATTGCTTCTGTGCCATTCATGAGTTTTGTCTCAGTATTAATTACTTCTGCTAACTTAAAAACATCGCCCAGTGTGTGTTTAGCTTCAATGGGTGTCAATCTCTGTTTTTACCTTCAGGAAGTCGATAAGATAAAAGGAGAACTGATAGAGATGAACTTGGAGATGGTCAACCGAGCCATCCAGGTGGTGCGAAGCGCCTTGGCCAACCAGATAGACTGGACAGAGATTGGAGCAATTGTTAAGGAGGCTCAGGCACAGGGAGACCCCGTTGCAAATGCAATCAAAGAATTAAAGCTGCAGACAAATCACATCACAATGCTGTTGAGGTGAGTGCATTCAGGTCATCCATACCAAGAGGCTGCACGGCGTGAGCTGCACGGGAGGTAAGTGTCTTTTTAGCTGGTAAGTTGTTACTGAAGCTGTTGTGTTTTATTTGCAAGCTGTGTGAAGAGAACATGGCTTTGTGAGCAAAGATGGATGCCTTCTTTTTTGCTTTCAAAAGTAATAATAATTTAGTTACTGTAATTATTGTTGATCTGGTCAGTCTGTTCTTCTGGTGCATCTGTCTGACTGTATTCTAAGTCATTGGAAGGTGTCATAAAGCAGTAGAGGTCCAACCCCCCCTTGGATTAGCCAGCAGTTAGCTGTGCATGTTTTGCTAATTACTTTGGTCTAAAATTCCTGTGAGACCCTGCTCCTTTCAATGCTAAAAGCAGCCCTATGACAGGCTAACAGTTCAGCAATGCAGCTGCTGTGAGCTGCAAGCTTTGGTGCTGGTTCTGTTAGAAGTTCTGGTAACAAAATGCTACTGGGAATGTTGTTACACAGGTTTGAATGCTGTATTGTGGTGCTTTTAAAAAAAATGAGAGAGAGAAAAAGAAGTGAGACTCTTGTGCTTTGCAGACATAGCACAGCTGTGCTGAGGTGGATTGAACATAGCATTGAGGAGCAGACACAAATCCCAGCTAATGTTTGCTCAGCGTGCCTGCTTGAAGTAAGGATGCAATTGCAGTGAGATTAACAAAGAAACAGTTTTCTTAATCACATGATATCATGCTTTTTAGGAACCCATATGTGTTATCTGAAGAGGAAGAGGAGGGGGAGGATGCTGACATAGAGAAAGAAGAAACAGAAGAGCCCAAGGGCAAAAAGAAGAAAAATAAAAACAAGCAGTTGAAGAAACCTCAGAAAAACAAGCCATCATTAGTTGATGTTGATCTCAGTTTGTCTGCATACGCCAATGCCAAAAAGTAAGGTTCAGTGTGCTTTGTTAGTCCAAGCTCCTGTGTTTTGCAGTGGTTAGGGATGATGCACAGGAAGGGCTCTGTCTGCACCTTTCTGGAAAGAAACATCAGACATTGAAGTGGGTAGATGGCCACGAGGTGCAGGCTGTGCATTTTCCTGCTCAAAAACCAATGCCTCACAGTTGCATAGCAGATATTCTCCAGCTGTGGCATTCATGTGACTTTGAGTACAATTCTGGGCAGGGGCAGAACGTGGCTGCTTCTTGTCACACAGCACTGCAGGCACTCTGTCAGTCTGAGAAGGAAGTCACTTTGTTTGGCTGCTTTCCTCGTATAAGGAGATCCAAAGATCTGGGCTGAAGAATACTGTTTCCAAATAGAATGTTTACAACAAATGTAAGGAATGATGAGAAATGCACTCTAAAAACACAAGGATTTCAAGCACTAACAAACTTGTCTTTTGCAGGTACTATGATCACAAGAGACACGCAGCTAAGAAAACACAGAAGACAGTAGAAGCTGCAGAAAAGGTATTTGTCTTTGTTTTTAGAAGGCATTTGAAAGCTGAATCCCTGTCACTGATACATGGACAAGCCTGCCCTAGTTGAGGTAGTTCTGATGAGACCTGAAAGCTGAGGACAACAAACCAAGGTTGTATTGTTGTGAAGCTCTCAAAGTGACTGAATAAAGGAGAGCAGGTGCCTGCTGTGCTGTTTGGTCAGCACTGTGAGTGCCTGGAGGTGCTGACAGAGCTGTAATTACAAAGGCAGCAGTGGGAAGTCAGTGGGAATCCTTATGCTCGACCAACTGATAAGCAGGGCCACAGTGCAGGTCAGACAGCTGTGATGATTTGAGCCTTAGTCTTGTTCTGTGCACGAAGGGAATGTGGGCTTGCTCTTAGCAGATTGCACAGCCTGCACTCTCAAAAAAGTTCAGAGAAATTGCCTGTTGCTTTTCCTGCTGTCCATTTAGCAGTGCTGTGATTCCTGTGCTGGCAGATTGGGATGATGCCTTTTTGTCTAACTAGGCATTTAAATCAGCTGAGAAGAAGACGAAGCAGACACTGAAGGAAGTTCAGACAGTTACCACCATTCAGAAAGCAAGAAAGGTCTATTGGCAAGTACAGTTTTGTTGTTATTATGTGATGTGTTGGGGACGTGCACAAATCTGAAACGTTTGTGTCAGTCTGACTTCAGGAGCTTAGCAGTGGAGCTGAGTATGAATTCTGAGCATTGCAATTTGCACTCAGCCTCCTTGCAGTTACTCATTTGAGCTTCTGACCTGATCCTGGTAGTGCCTTTGCCTGGGAAGGTTCTTCTCCATGGATATGGATTGTAGTTAAGCTGAGTTTTTGCTCTCAGCACAGCTAGGAGGTGGGCTTAGAGAACTCTGTTACTTTCTGGCAGCTCAGTGTCTGTGAGGTAGATAGTGGCAGTAGCTTGTAACAAATGAACAGAGGTTTGTGTAGTTTGATAACTAAAGCATTAAAAACAAACAGGAGGCTGCTGGGCTTTTTGGTAGCAGTACTTTTTAATCTCAAAGTACTGTTGGCAGTGATGCTGTATTTGTATCATGCCTTGTCTGCGTGCCCCAGGCACATGGAAGGATATGAAGCTATTTTGTACATCACAGACACTAAGATGAACATTCCCTGACTTTGGCACACAAAGCATCTCTGTACCATCCTGTGAGTTCCAGGTGTTCTTCACGCAGTGCTTTGGTGTGATCTGGCAGGTTTGAGAAGTTCCTGTGGTTCATTAGCTCTGAGAATTACCTCGTTATTGCTGGGAGAGATCAGCAGCAGAATGAGCTGATTGTGAAGCGGTATCTTAAACCAGGTGAGTAATCAGGGAGAATATTATCAGTTTCTTTGTTTCTGGATGATGCAGGGAGCTCTGACTGCTCTGTTGTTAGGCTGAGACTTTGGCAAAAGGGCTTTTGGTGATGGTGAGTCCTGAGGGCTGTGTGTGTGTTGTCTGCTGAGTGCTGTGGGAGGCTGCACACTGCAGTAAGAGTGGGTTGGGTGGACTCCTGTCAGGAGCAAATGAGCTGATCCTGCCTGGGGCACCTGGGGTGGGCTGAAAGACTCTTCCCATCCTGTTGTTTGCAGACAAGAGAGCTGCTTCCCACTGGTACCAGGAGCCTTTGCCTTAGCTCTGGTGGTCTGCGTGGTTACCACATACATGACTGACTTGAGTCATTTCTTTTCCAGGGGACATATATGTGCACGCTGACCTCCACGGAGCCACAAGCTGTGTGATCAAGAATCCAACAGGTACTTTGTGTGGGGCTGATTGGGGGGCTTGTAGAAGCCTCAAGACATTGCATTGCATGTCCGAGTCCAGCCCAGCGAGCTCCTTCCCCCTCACTGCAGCACCCAATTCCAGCAAGCAGGGGTTTCAGTTGGGACACGAGAGGCTTCAGTTCCTCCAAGATCAGATTGTCATCACCTGAAAGTGCTTCCCAGCCATGGCTGGCTGTTTGTGCTTGTTCACTTGAGCTCCTGGTGGGAAGGAACAGCAGAGCTGTGCTCACTGAGAGAAGCAGTAATTGATGGCAAAAGTTTTGGTGCAAGTGCTTTGCTGCTGGTTGCAGGGACTGGAGACCTGCTGAGACTTCTGTGGATGGCACGAGCAGTTTGGGTGCTGGCAGAGGGTGCTGATCTCAGCATGAAAGTGTTGGGGCAGTTGGACGTGTCCTGTGGGAGATCAGCTGTGCAAACCTTTGCCCTGTTTGTGGCCAGTGGCAGGAATTAGCTGTGTGAGCAGTGCACTTATTGCTGCCTTGCAGAGCTGTGTTGAGGATTGGGAGCAGTAGCACGTGTGGCTTCAGCCTCCGCTGAGGAGCTGTGAAGAGCAGCCACGGATGCTGCTTGTGCCTCACAGCTTAGGCAGCCCATGCTGTCACTGCCCAGTGCCCTGGGAAGCCCATATACTGGGTTAGGCTGCGTGTGGATGTTGAGGGATGACATCTGTTGTGGGTGTATTGCATTCACTGATGTGTTGGGTGTTCCTGTTGTAGGTGAACCCATTCCTCCGCGCACCCTGACGGAGGCAGGCACGATGGCCTTGTGCTACAGCGCTGCCTGGGATGCCCGTGTTGTCACCAGTGCTTGGTGGGTCTCCCACAACCAGGTGAGGACACTTGTGTGTGACCTTGGCAGTTAGAACATCTGGAGAAGCTGCTGTGGCTCTATCTGGAAACTGCTGGATGGGGCTGGAACTGTTCTCTGTCAGTGTTCCTTGCAGGTTCTCCCTGAGTGCTGCACTCAGGGTAGGGTTGGGCAGGTTAACCTCTGATATGACATGAGCATGGTAGAGGAAGTGTTGCAAGCCTGTCGTCTTACTTCTGAAGGGGCATCACTTCTATTAAAAAGAAATTTTAGAACTAGCCTTTTTTTTTTTTTAATTTTTTTTTCTTTTTTTTCACTTGGGCTTCTAGCTTATGGATTAACCATTGTCTGAATGCATTTCCAAGTTACTCAACTGTAAGCTTAGAGAGATTGCAGTAAAGTCTTCTGTGTTCCTATTGCCTGACTAGCTCAGATCCTCACCAGCACTTCTAAATGTAGTGCCAGCAGTGTGCAGCTGAGCTGGAGCAGCTTTTAGGGAAATGTCCTACAAAGAACAGAAAAACCCTGGGCTATGGAGTTCTTACAGAAAGCTATTCCCAGAAGTTAAAAACGTGGCTTGCTGGAACGTTGCTGTTGTGGTGCTGTTATGACACAATGCTGATCTTCCATGACATGCTGACATCATGTTTTTCCAGGTTTCTAAAACTGCACCTACAGGAGAATATCTCACTACTGGAAGCTTCATGATCCGAGGTGAGGCACAAAGCAGCAGTGCAGTTATGTTATGAACTGTTTTCACAGAATCACAAAGAAGTTGGGGCTGGAAAGGAGCCTGAAGCTCCTGCAGCCTCTGCTGTGGGCAGAGCCTCTCCCAGCAGGTCAGGCTGCCCAGGGCCCCATCCGGCCCATCCTTGGGCACTGCTGGGGTGGGGGCATCCATTTTGCCTGAAGGTGCTGTGCTGCAATGGCAGGGCTGTGCCCTGAGCTGCCCCACTGCTGTGACAGCCTGCACTTCTCACTATCTGTTCTGAGCAGTGCAGACCAAATATCAGGCAGCATCTGCTAGCTGGGGCCCTGGACAGAAGATTGTTAGCTGAGCTGTTTTGGTTTCTCCTGTTCTGCCCTCATCCAAAAGCTACAATGAGCCCTGGGGTAACTTTTGGCAGCCTAAAGCTTGTAGCAAAAATGAATTTAAAAAATACTCCATCTAACACAGCTGTTGAACCTCTTCATGAGACTCTGTTTTTCAGGGAAGAAGAATTTTCTTCCACCTTCATATCTGATGATGGGCTTTAGCTTCTTGTTCAAGGTACTGCTTTTTCTGTGCAGCTCTTGCTGCCTATTGTAATTTGTTTAAGCTGTTGGAAACTTATTTTCTAGTTGTCAATATATTCCCAATTACCTTTTTTTTTTTTTTTTTAAACACACTGTTAACATGACTGTCTGCTGGATTTTTGCACTAGCAGCTCTGTTTGAGGCCTGTGTGTGTCTGCTGTTTGTGCAGCAGTGTGTGCCTCTTTGCTAGCTGCACTTACTGGGTTGTCAGAATAGGTTTAAATTGTGCTGATTTAGTTTGACTGCCCTTGAAATGACAAGAAGTGTTCAAAGGGAATGAGTAAGGCTGAGTGGGGTGCTCTCCAAAAAGGCTAGAGAGCCGTGGTGGAGCTGGTGCTGGCCACATGAGGGTGCTTTGTTGTTAGGTGGATGAAAGCTGCATTTGGAGACACCGAGAAGAAAGGAAGATCAAAGTACAGGATGAGGATCTGGAAACGGTTTCCAGCGGTGCCAGTGAGCTGGTGTCAGAAGAAGTGGAGCTATTAGGTACAGTTTACACTGCTGACAGAGGCAGCTGTTGGGCTCACTCTGCCATTTCTGATGTGAGCTGTGCTTTCCTCACCTGTGTGCCCCAGAAGGAGGAGATAGCAGCAGCGAAGAGGACAAGGCAGAGTGCCACGAAGCACCAGGAGATGTGGAAGCCACATCTGAAAATAATGGCAATGAGAGTGTTGCTGATCTTGACCAGGACAGAGTAAGCACACCTCCTGTGCCAGAGGGTGTCTCTGAAGAGGATGATGGAGGATCTGAAGTGGAACATCCAGAGCCAAAGAGCGAAGTGAAAGAGGAAGAGGTGAATTACCCGGATACAGCAATCGACCTGTCGCATCTTCAGTCTCAAAGGTAAGCAAAGCAGCTGCGTTGATCAGCACTGTGGGCCCTCCTGAGGTTCTCTATACTGCTCAAATGCTGCCAGGACCAGGGCTGTGATAAGATGCTGTCACTTTGTGATGCTCAGCTACGCAGGCTGTCAGGTGCAGGGCAGTAACCCTGTGCTGTGATAGTGCTGCCATGCTGTGTACCGTTCCTTGCCCCTTCCCTACAGAGCTTTCCCTTTGTCCCACCTCCTGAAGTACACAAATAGCTGCCCATTCCCCAGTGAAGGCTGTCTGGCTCTTTGGTCCCCGTTTGTCAGTGCCTGTTTTGGCCCAAACATCCCTCAATCACCCACACACTGATTTTGCTCCTCGGAAGATGGCCGCCCCACTTTTCTCTGCAGAGTCATTCAGACCCAAAAACCTGAGTGATTGGTGCTGAGCTGCTGCTCTGTGTGTAGCTGTGAGATGAGCTCATCTCCCTGGTGTCTCTGGAAATGGAACTCCTCAGAGGCTGTAAAGCAGAGTGACTGAGTGGGTGGAAGCAGGCAGCCATTGTAGGGAATACCATGGCCAGTCAGGGTTGTTGTGCATGGGCACTCAGCATCAGGGTGCTCACGTAGTGTGTTTTCATTTAGTGTGTATTATGTACAAGCTACCCTTGTTGTATTGTTTTGTGTATTTGGGACAACCTGGCAGAGATCTTGCTTTGTAAACCAAATCCCAATATTGCTGCTCTTTTCTGTTCACCCAAGCTAAATTTTTGAAGTAGAAAGCCAGGTGCAATGTAACCAGGCTGGCTTACATCTGGGGTGTGTGTGTTGTGTGTGTGCAGTTGCTCTTCATCCAGTGACGGGCTCCATTTTGATCTCCCTGCAGATCCCTGCAGAAAACCATCCCCAAAGAGGAAGAACCCAACTTGGTAAGGTCCCAGTTCCGGTGTGGGGCAAAAATCAGTGTCACCTGCTGCTGGACATGGTGTGCTCTAACTGTGTTTCACTTCTTAGAGTGACAGCAAGTCCCAGGGGCGAAGACACCTGTCTGCCAAGGAGAGGAGGTGAGAGCATCTCCGTGTTTGGGGTGAGATGAATTCCTTCCTCCTCCTCATTCCTTCTCCAGGAATGAGTGGCTGGGATTGAAAATGGGATCTGGGGATCAGTGCATTCTTTGTCATCAGGAAACATAGAAATCTTCCTCCATCTGGGTTTGAACTGGTTGACAGGAGCCTTGTGAACACAGCTGTGTCAGAGATGGCACCGGCCAGCCAGCAGCTGAGGGGCTGGGAGGCTGTGGGAGGTGATCACTCACAGGTGGGGGCTCCAGCTCCAGCAGTTAATAGAATTCTTTGCATTCCCATAGGTTTGAGGTTTTACTGAGGAGGGTTAATTTCCAGTGGATGTGCCTCAGGCTCCCTGTGGCTGGGAAGCAGAGTGGTAGTGCTGGCAGGAGAGCAGCAGCCTCCCTCATGGCAGCAAGAGGTGTTGTGACAAGTGATTGTTTTCCTTAGAGAAATGAAGAAAAAGAAGCAGCAGAATGACTCTGAGAACTTGGATCCACCTGAAGAGAGGCAGAAAGACACAGAGACACAGCGTGCCCCCCCTCCCAACACCACTAAGGGTGTGCCAGCCCCTCAGCCCATCAAACGGGGACAGAAGGTGAGCAGGTTTACCCACGAGCTGAGCCATTGCCACGTGAAATGTGGGAGAAACCTGGGGTTTCCCTGGGATGTCCGTGGTGCCCCGTAGTTTCAGACTCTTGGTGGAACTCTTGATGGTTTGGGGAGGACGGAGCTGCTCTGAGAGCAGTGAGCACGTGGTGCTGCTCTCACTGAATGCACAGTCCCTTGGTTACTGCTGTACTGCTTGCAGAGAGGCTTGGAAGACCTAAAAGGGGTGTGTGTGGGCACAGCATTTAGTTCTTTATGAGTTGCAAAGCCGTGCAAAAGTCAGTTCCTAAAGCTGTTGGTGCGCTTTCTTCTGTAGAGTAAAATGAAGAAGATGAAGGAGAAGTACAAGGACCAGGATGAGGAGGACCGAGAGCTCATCATGAAGCTGCTGGGGGTGAGTGAAAGCAGCTCTGCCTCCCTGCGGTGCTGCGGTTGCTGGCTCTGACTGCCCCTTATGTGCAACCCCAGTCTGCAGGGTCAAACAAAGAGGAGAAGGGGAAAAAAGGGAAAAAGGGGAAGACGAAAGAAGAACCGGTGAAGAAGCAACAGCAGAAATCCAAGGCTGTGCATCACGGTGCTGGAGGGGGCAAGGAGATGCTGCCAGGAGGAGTCCTGCTGCATGAGTCAGAGGACCCAGCCCTGGAGGAGCAGCAGGATGAGAAGGTGAGCAGTGTGCTGCCTCTTCTCTCCTGTCCACACATCTCTTCCTTCTCACTCGCTGCTGTGGTCTCCTGGTGCTGTGTAGTGTGGTTCTGCTCGGGTGGCTGAGCTGGTTTTTGGGGTGCTGTGGAGATGAGCACGCCTAACACCCTGTCTGCAGGAGCCCTTTGGTTTCCAGGAGCAGCAAAAAGGCCCTGCAGCAATCCGTGTGCATGCTGTGTTCTCAGCACAGCCAGGAGGAAGGTTTGAGTACGTCACCAGACTGCCAAGGATCTGGTTTAGTCAATACCTCCCACTTGGTGCAGCTGAAGTGCAGCTGAGAGCTCCCCAGCTCTGACGTTGTGAATCAGTATCTCTGAATCACAGCCCGTCTCTCTCCTCCAGTTTGTGTGTGCCAAGCTAATGAGTTCTGAAGGGAACAGCCTTCCCCTCACCTACATAAAAATGCTCTTTTTACCTTTCAAGCAATTTATCTCTGCAATGAGAGTTTGGCTTTTTGTGTTGTGCTGATAAAAGAAGTGATTTTCTCCATGGGCTCAGGGATCAGCAAGCAGGTACGCGCTCATTTCAGCTCTGTCTCCTTTTCTGTGTTCACAGGATGAGCAAGACCAGGATCAGCCGGGAGTGGAGGTAAAAATGTTCTCATCTTTGAAACTCCTAAATGTATTGAGAAGGGTTTACTCCCCCTCAAGGCTGTTGGGCCGTGCTGTAGCACGCAGCTCTGTGTCAGCAGCACCAGGGGCACAAACCTGGCTCTCAGCAGGTTGGGACTGGCATGGAAGTTCATGTGCTGAGCCCTCCAGAAGGGTTTGGTTCTGCTCTGTGCTCGAGGCTGTTTGAACCCAGCTTTCTTCTTACACTGTTTATCACATACCACATTCCCTTATGAAAACTGTCTGAATTGAAGGTTGGCCCCTGTCTTTGGAGGTCTTTGCGCTGCTCAGTAGTAGGTGGCTCTGGGCTGGAGGGTGACACAGGCTGATGCAGTGCAGTTTGATTGAGAAGCTTATTTACATTTAAAAAAAAAAAAAGCTTCAAGGTGTTGTGTATACAATTACAGGCTGTGGGTGTTGCCCAAGGCTGGTCATTAGCTGGGTCCTTAATTAAAGGATAACGGTAGGAGGGAGCTTTTGGTGACCCTGTGAAGATGTGGCTGCATTTGGGAGTCTCACTGGGGACACTGAAAACTGAGGTCTGTCCTGCTGTGAGTGGTGTGACTTCAGGAATGGTAGAATCATGGAATTATAGAACTGCCCTGGTTGGAAGGGACCTCAAGGATCACGAAGCTCCAACCCCCCTGTGCCATGCAGGGCCACCAACCTCCCCATTTCACAGCAGCCCAGGCTGCCCAGGGCCCCATCCAACCTGGCCTTCAACACCTCCAGGGATGGACGGGGCATCACAGCCTCTCTGGGCAGCTGTTCCAGCACCTCACCACTCTCACAGCACACAACTTCCAGGCTGGTCTGTCATGAGTGATAGATTAGGAATTAAATACCAGTGAGGAGAGTGATGAGCCAGAATTGAGCACACACCTTGGTTTGTCACGTGGCACCTGCGGGTGGTGGGAAGGGAACACCACTCAGCTTCCCCATGACATGGGGTGGTTGTTTTGAGTTGGGTGCTGCTCCTGCTGTCACAGTGTGCCTCCTTCCCCTTCAGGATGGCACAGCCCTGCTGGACTCACTGACAGGCCAGCCACACGCTGAGGACATCCTGCTCTTTGCCGTGCCCATCTGCGCTCCCTACACAGCCATGACAAACTACAAGTGAGTTGCAGCTTTGCTGTGGGGGAGGTTTGGGGGCATTTGGCCCTGGGACTGATGGAAACTTTTCTTTCTGAAAGGTACAAAGTCAAGCTCACTCCAGGCACCCAAAAGAAAGGAAAAGGTACTGTATTAAAGCAGATGAATCCTCAGCGCTGGAAGCCAGAGCACATTTCAATCTTCAAATCTTTCCTGTGTTTTTACAGCTGCAAAGATTGCCTTGCATAACTTCATGCAGTCCAAAGAAGCCTCTGCGAGAGAAAAAGACCTGTTCCGCAGTGTTAAGGTGAGTGGGGTCTGGGCAGAGTTTCTCTCACACACAGAGCAGCAGAGAAATGGCCCACTGTTGCCATGGTGGGGGTAAATACTTCACAGAACGAATGTGTTAGAATCATAGAATTCTAACAGGTTGGGAAAGACCTTAAAGATCATCAAGTCCAGCCTCATCCTAACTGTCCTGCCCCAACTCTCACAACCCTCTGCTAAATCACAGCCCTGAGCACCACATCCAAATGGTTTTTAAGCACGTCCAGGGATGGTGACTCAACCACCTCCCTGGGCAGCCCATTGCAGTGCTTCACAGCCCTTCCTGCAAAGAAGTTTGTCCTGATACCCAACCTAAACTTCCCCTGGTGTAACTTGAGGCCATTTCCCCTCGTCCTGTCACCAGTGAGAAGAGACCAGCCCTGCTCTTTCTGTAAGCACCTTTCAGGTATTGGAAGAGAGCAGTCAGGTCTCCCCTCAGGCTCCTTTTCCCCAGCCCAAACAGCCCCAGTTCCTTCAGTCTCTCCTTGTAGGCCATATTCTCCAAGCCCTTCACAGCCTTGTTGCCCTTCTTTGGACCTGCTGCAGCACCTCCATGTCCTTTCTGTACTGAGGTGCCCCAAACTGAACACAGAACTCGAGGTGAGGCCTCACCAGTGCTGAGTACAGGGCAGGATGATCCCTAGCACTGCTCATCACACCATTCCTGATACAGGCCAGGATGCCATTGGCCTTCTTGGAAAGGTCAGCTGTGCTCCTCAGTACTGCTGGGGGAGATTTACTGCTTAGGGTGGAAGGAGTTCATAGAACGTGAGCTTCACCAGCAACGCTGGGTTGTAGGTTTCTGTTCTGTGTCTCTTGATCAGAATAATATCTGACAAAAGCATCATCTGCATAAAACCCTCTGGTTTTGGGAGGCTGTTTCCATTCCCACTGGCTGTGTTGTGGGGAAATCATTGACACAGGGACCCCCACACAGTGCACAGAAAACCATCCAGTGGTTCTACACTGAATGAGAGAGCAGCAGCCTGATGTCAGCCCTGCATTCTCTGAGGGGAACTGGGCACATTGGTTCCTGCTGGCTGACTCAGAAGCATTGCCTGGGGAGGAAGATGCTTATAAATCCATTTCTGTACGTTCAGTTTATCATCTCTGATGTTTTGCAGGATACTGACTTATCAAGAAATATTCCTGGTAAAGTGAAAGTGTCTGCACCGAATCTGCTCAACAGGAAGAAGAAGTGAATGGGTATTTGAGTTTCACCACCAAACTGCAGCTGAGCAGTCGAGATGGGTGCCTGCAGGTGGGCAGACAGCCCTGCCCTCACTGCTGCCATTCGGCTGCATTCAGCCTCCCTGGCAGCAAGCAGATGTGGACCAGTTCCTCCATCACAGTTTAGATGGACTCTGACACCTCCATTGCTATACATGGCATCCCAACATGGAAGTAAATTGCTGGCCTCTGGTCAGTGATGTGCTGTCAAGCTGTGTGCTCTCTAATGCTTTCCCCACCTTGCTCTGGGCTGAGGCATGCCCTGATTTCTTCCAGCACAACCTGAGATGTTCTGCTTCCACCTAACCTGCCTCTTTCCCCTGCAGGGGATCGGAGCTCCTGGTAGAGATATCTCAGTGAATAATATGCTTGACTTGAGAAAAGACAGTTATTTTCTCCAACACGCAGCATGGAGGCAGGCCAGGAGCCAAAAATTCCAGCTCCAGCACTTCCCCAGCTCCCAGCAGTGCAACCTGTGCTGTGTAACTCTCACCACTGCACAAAAGAGCAGCACACACAGAGGAGCAGAATGAGTCCACGTGCAGCTGCTCATCAGCACAGCCTGGAGGTCTCAAACTCTCTCCACAGCCCTGTGAGCTCTCCCAGAAGCCCCAGCTAAAGCTTGGAAAAGAAATGAGTGCAAACATCACACTGCAGGAATCGTTATGTCCTACAAGTCAGTTGTTTATTGACTTTTTTCACTAAACAAGATGTACCCCATTCCCAACAGCAGCACAGCCTGCCCTGTGCCCCAGGTGCCAGCAGGCTGAGCTTTGCTGCAGGTGAGCTCTGCAGTTCCTGACAGCTGACAGCAGGCTCAGGCACACTCAGTTACACTGCTCAGGGCAGAATATCTGCTACCTAAGGTTCACAATTGAAATTCCACAACATAAAAAGAGTTTCATAGACCAGACCAAGCAGAGAGCCGTGGTGCTTTGACAGCTGAAGGTTTACAACAGTTTAGCAATTTGGGTCACGTACAATTTCCAAATCCCGTTTCTCTGACCTTTGTAGCAAAGTATGAGAAGCAGTTCCCTAACAGCACAGACTAAAACAGGACTCACCCATCACAGCACTCTTCAGCACAGACTAAAGCAGCGCTTCTCCTTCCCGTGTCTGCAGGGCCTCTCTATCTGCTGCACAGCCACCGACGTCCACAGCAGCAACTGGGACTTCAGACAGCGTTATTTCCATGTATCCACACCTCATTTTGCTCAGGGTTGGCCCTCACAAGTAACTTCACGGTGGACAAACCCACAACTAGGTTTGGCTGAAGCACAGCATCCACCTCCACTTGCATTAAATACATTTATTGCAAACATCTTTACACAAAAATAGGTTTTCTCTAGGCCATTCACATGCAACTTCAAGGCGGGAAGCAACTACCTACAGTACAGCTACTTCATCTATACAGGTTTCATGTCTGCCACACGTGGTACAATTAATTATTACATCTTAGAACTGACCATCCATGCACCACTCAGAGCTGTCAGCACAGGAGCTCAGGAGCCAGAGGTGTTGTTGCTTCCGAACCGTTGATTGACGCTGTGCAGCAAGTGCTTGGGGAGGCAATTCCAGGAGCTGGCCAACATCTCCTTAAAGCAAATGACTGCTTCGAGGCACAGCCTGGGGGACAGGAGCACACAGCTGCTGTTAGCATGAATGGAGTCCTGCAAGGTGAGCTAATGATCATTTACAGCTGTCTGCTGCTACACCACTACTGAATCTCACTCTGTGCCCATACTCAGCTGCTGTTGTTTCAGCTCTCTTTAAAGGAAGACATGTTTCCAAGCATTTTAGATTGGCACTAAGCCTGCACCAGCTGCTTTAGAAGGGGGCACCACAGCTCAATGTTGAAGTCTTGCTTTCTTACCTTACAAGAGATCGTGGTTGTAGAGAAAACACAAGTATTTCATTACTGTGAGCCTGCACGTGGGAGGGAGAAAGAGAGAATCAGTTTGTGTGGATCCTATCATGACAGCAGAACCAAACCAGCCAAGGCTCAGAGGGATCTGGGTGAGGAAGGCAGACACAGCACAGGTCTGGGGCTGGAGTTCACATAAGCCAGACCCAGAACTGCTCACCAAACCCCGTGGTGCCTGCAGTTAGCACTAAGGGAACCACAGGTGGATCAGTGCCCCCCATCCTGCTCTGCCTGGCCAGCACCCAGCTCAGCAAACGGAACAGCAGCAACCCAACAACCCCTGCGGGTGCTGCTGGAGCTTCCAGGGATCTGCATGTGAGATCCTCTGGGCCCAGGGACTGCAGCAGGCTCAGCAGTCGCTGTTTTTTATTGTTGTTTTTAAGGATGAGGTGTTGCACCACTCTTGTTTGCCACTTGCTGGTTCCACCTGACACCCTTGGTTCTGACATTAAAATGCACAGCTGTGCCTGTTCCCAGTCACTTTCCAGCCACGTGGGGACTTCACAGACCATAATACTCCCTGTCCTGGCTAAAGAAACCCATTCTGTGCCACGTGGCCTCAGCAGGGCACCGCAGTGAAGAAACTGCTTTGGAAGGGGCCCACTGAGCTCACCTGGTGAGAAGCACCGAGCAAAGCTAAAGCAGGAGCCAGCAGATGAGAGCTCCAAGTGAAACACCACCATGAGGGAAACAAACCACGTCTGTTTGAACACTCAATAGTGACCTGCTCTAGAAAAGCAGCACGTTTCCCCTTTGAGCTTTGTTTGTGTGTCTGCCAGTCCTGCAGACACAGGATGAGAAGCACTTCATGCTGCAGCACTAAAGAATTGCAGCTCCTGCAGGCAGGGCAGGGCTGTGCAAGAAGGAAAGCAAAGCTTGGGATAAACTTACAGCTTTAGAATGGGCCAGCAAGTTGTTGGCACAGCCCCCAAAGACGATCACCTCTCCCTCTTCGCTTGCACAAGCAGTGTGCCACAGCCTGCAAACAGAAGGCAGCATTCAACAACAACACTCCACCCAAAAAGCCACGTCTGGGGTTTGAACTTGAAGCTAACACACACAGGTCTGCCTTCCCAACGCTGTCCTGCAGCACTGACCAATGCAATGGGAGTTTGTGGTTTGAGGAATAGAACTCCTGGCCGGTCAATGCTGGACTGGGCAGGCTGCTCTGGTTAGGCTCAACTGCCTGCAGATACAGGCACACATCAAACTCCTGCAGGATGGCTGCAATGAAAATACAGCCTGTAAGAGCACTGTGTGCCCCTCGAGTCAACAGGCTGAAGGAACAGGATCTGTACCTCTCTTGTGGCTTTGAAAAACAGCCCCCTCCTCACTGCCAGCAGCAGGGCCCATGGGCACAGCAGGGAACCACTGCTGCCATAAGCCCAACCCAAACCTCTTCCCCAGACACGATGGGTCACAGCTCACATGACACACGTGTTTATGATGCCCTATGCATGCATCACCACTGCTTCAGTGCTTTTAAAATTGCTGGTCATCACCTCCAATTTACTCAGGAGGTCTTTATGGAATACAAAAACACCCCGGGGGGCACAGGGCCAGCTCTGAATGAAGACGCTGAGAACTGTGTGTGTTTGTGGCACAGCAGGGACACACGGGCTCCAGCCAGCTCCTGTGCTGGCACACACAGCTCAGGGCCCCTTCAGCCTGCACATCCAGCCCCAAATCCCTGTTTCCTGCAGCTTCACAAACAAAGCACTGAGCTACATGCTGGCTGCTTCCACCGCAGGCACAGCACTGTCATACAGATGCTGCATGTCGGTGTTTGTGGGGTAGGAAATGCTAACACAGGGTATTGTGCTGTTAGAAAGACAAGCAGTGTGAGCAGTGTGTGTCCCCCCTCAGTGCCATCACAAACAGGCCCCTTATTCTTTTTTCTTTGCTAAGTTTCCAAGTAAGGGTGCACCATACCTGGGTTTTTCAGAGTAGTTATGCTCAAACTGTACCCACTCGTTCTTGCTGATACAATAAATCCAGGCATCACCTGAAAACAAACAAAACCCCAAATACAAACGGGATTCTTTTAGTTCTGTCATGGTTGTTGCAGTAAACCAGTACTATGGTATAATACAGTGCAGGCTGTATAATCTTTGTTCTTAAATAAATCAAGTTTTTCAGGACAAACCCTCTGCAGCTTGGGGGAACGGCTGTTTACAAGGATGGATGGTGATGGGACAAGGGGGAATGGTCTTAAAGTGAGACAGGGGAGGTTTGGGTTGGATATGAGGAGGAAGTTTTTCAGCCAGAGGGTGGTGAGGCACTGGCACAGGTTGCCCAAGGAGGCTGTGGATGCCCCATCCCTGCAGGCATTCAAGGCCAGGCTGGATGTGGCTCTGGGCAGCCTGGGCTGCTGGTTGGCGACCTGCACACAGCAGGGGGTTGGAGCTGGATGAGCACTGTGCTCCTGTGCAACCCAGGCCATGCTGTGATTCTATGAAGCTCTGGGCTGCCTGTCTGAAAACAGCACTTTAATAGGAGGAAAGACAGAGAACTGCAGAGCTCTTACTAACTGCAATTTGCACGTGATGTTTCTAGAGCAGCCTGAGCTCTGTAAATAGCAATGTCTGCACACACTCAGTGACTCCTACTCTGTCAACTCAGCTGCTGGCCACAAGGAACCGGATCACAGGACATCACAGGACGTGGAGGGAATGTACAAAGACTTCAGGGTGACTAGGCAGTAGCTCAGGCTCTTACTGAAGAACACAAAGACAAAATCCTTCTGGAATGACTTACTTAATGGCTGCTTGTCAGTGGTGAATCCTCCAAAGAGAAAGAGATGATCAGAGGAAATGGGTGTTAGAGAATGCCAGGAGCGGCCCACCGGGCAGACGCCTTGTGCCGTTCTGTGTTTCAACAAGAGCACCATTAATCACTGATGTGCTGAAGTTAAACAGTGCTGCTCATTATCTTTCAGGTCTTTGACCCACATGACTTCGTGCTGCACGCAGGTCATGACCCAACAGCAAGTTTTTACTGTGTCTAAAGCAAAAAGAGCTTTGCTCATATGAGGTCTTGAAAAAACGCTGCTGGCAAAAACCAGGGAGCTCATCCTACTTGTGTCTGCTCACCTACTGCCGTTTACTAAGCTTCACTGCATTGATTAGAAGTGAATAAAGATGACACCTTTACACTGCTTTCCACACTAAGGAACTGGAGTTTTAGTACCTACATTTCATTCCACTCCCACGTATCCAAATTCAGGTAGTACAGGTCGTTCATTCGGGACTCCTACAACAAAGCAGAGCCTGGCTGGAGCGCTGCATTTGGGTTTTGGTAGCACAGCTCTCAGCAGGGCTGTGACTTACTCTGTATCTGCCTCCAAACACAAAGCCTCTGTTCCCCACTGTAGCACATGCATGAGCTGCTCGTGGTGATGGAGTTTTACCCTGGGAAAAGAAAACGTGAGATAAGAAGGGAAGTTTATCAGATGTGTTAACAACAGAAAACCTCATTCCAAGGGAAACCCCCACATGTGGGGCATCCCAGCCCCACAAAGCAGCCAGCCAAGGAAATGAGGGGCTGAGCTATGGTCAGACTTAAGGTCACCAAGGAGCAGGGAGCGAAAAGTCGTTCTGCGGGCAGAAATGTGTGAGGCAAAAGGCTTCACTGTAAACAAGGTAATGATATAATGAATGCCAGGCAGGATTTTTGTCGAGCTACTGTGAAGTATCTAAGATCCATAGGTATTCAGACAAAGCAGATCCTCGGTAATTTGAGCAAGGAGTTACTTATCTCACATTTCATTTCTTCAAACCCTGTGGCAGCCTCACTCTATTTGTCCCTAAATACTGCTGGGACACTTTAAATGAGGCCACTTTGCAGTTGCAGAGCTTTTTGTTTTGACAAGGATCCAGCAGTCAAGTGACACACAAGGAGCTGCCATGGACACACACAGGAAACCATGAACTTTGTTTCCCTGAGCTCCCCTTAAGAACAACACCACTGAAGCATGAAAGAAAGCAACTCAGTGGGAAAAAAGATGAAGAGATAAAGAGCACAGAACAGGCGAGCTTCTTACTTTTGGAGAGGAGGGAGAAGCCACAGAAACAATGTAAACCAGCACTTGTTATCGGCCTCAAGTCGCACCAGGTGGAGGCACAGGGGTTAGGAAGGATTTCTTTCATCAGCAACCTATTCTAACTTAAATGTAAGCAGTGAAGGCAGGCCTGGCAGAGTCATGTCTGATTTCACAGGCTGCTAGAAGAGATACAGCACGACTTTCTGAAGAGCTGTAACTTCAACTGCTGTAAGAACAGTGATTACCGTAGTTATAGGCTGGCTCCAGGTAAATGTTTCAGTGTCCAGAACATGCACGTGGTCATTCCACCCTCTAGGAAGCCCTGAATTCTTTAAAAATATTTACAGAGAAGCAAGTTTTAGTAGGCACTAATGAAATATTGGGTGTCAACAGAAATAACTTCAAGGTGAGAAAAGTTTGCTTACCCAAAAAGAGGTCTCATCAAATTCAAAAGTTCCTCGTTGTTTCCCTTCAGGAAAATAACCATAGCCTCCAAAAAAGATTAGCCTGAAACAAAACACGCAACAAACGTGATCACATTTCTCACTACCAATTAAAGCTCTGTAAAGGTTGGGCTCAGACTGAAGGCAGGGAAGCACCTCTGACTTCATTATTTCCAAAACATCAACAGTGCAAGTTTGCCAGGTGTGGGGCCCTGTTTCTTGCCTAACCGACCTCAGCACCCACACAAAAACCCTCTCTGGAGGTGTTTCCCAGGCCCCAGGCTGCTGAGCTTTGCTGCTGTTCTAAAAGCAAAGCTGCCAGGCCAGCTGCCTGATCCCCATGCTCCAGCCTTCACTCTCAGGGCTCCCACACAGAACTATGGGTTCCTGCCTCTGCCCTTTCCAAGCGTGCTGCTCAATTTCCCCAGTCCCAAAAGATTCACAAACAGTCCTTTGAGAAGCCGTGGAACATAGAGAGCGTGTGGGTGAAAAGAGAGAAGCCACCAGAGGGGAGAGGGCTGAAAGGCAGAGCTCAAGTGGCTGTTCTGCACGGAGCCCTGTGTTTTTGCCAGAAAGTCTTAATGGAGAAACAGGAAACAACCGATAAAGCTGACAGAACTGCCACAGCTCGAGTCCTGCAAATCCACAGTGAGCTGTCTCTCCATGCCTGCAATCTGGAAAGGAACACCACAGGCACTCTGCAAGCTTTGCTTTCTCTGCAGCGAATCCCACAACAAATGCAACCAGCACAAACCAGGCAGAATTAAGAACATGCACTGCTGAAAAAGCAATATATGTTCTTTTATTAAAATGGCTTCCTGCTCTCCTGCTCGTGAAGCATCAAAGACACACAGGCTGTTCCCCGAGATAAGAACAACAGATTGCATTTTGTGTGTAATGGGAATCCCAGAACAGGCTTCTCTGTCCTTGCCAAGAAGGGCACAGATACAAGCAATCACTCTTTAGAACAGCAGACCAAGAAGGCACTGTGGAAGATTTGCCTGTAAGGAGCCCACTGTTTGCACCGTGACTCACGTGGATACTTTGTGGCTTACACACACCCAGACTGGGAATTAGGTCCCTCATTTAGCAACAGCTAAAGGACAGAGCAGATTTAAAAGGCTGGGGGACAAATCCAGCATCTTCCCAAAGCACATTTGTGCTGCAGGCAAGAAGTCCTGCTGCTGCAGCTCTTGTGCAAACAGAAAGACACAACAACAGCAAGGCTGGGAGTGATGAAAAGTGCACACACACACACACACACACACACACACACAAGGACTGCTGTGCTTTGCTGCTGGAGCCTTACTTGTTTTTGTAAACCCACACGCCGAGTTTGTCCTTTGATGAAGGGGGGACCCCCTGACACTCTACTCTGACCCACTGCAGCACTTTGTCCGTGGATCTGGAATTTAACATGTAGAACTGTAGAAAATAAAAAGATTTCTTTTACCCAAACAGTTAGCTGAAAGCCCAAGTCTGACTGATGCTACACCAACAACCTGTAATTGGCACGCATTGGTACAGCAGCACTACGTGAGCTCTCTCTCCCTCACTGCACAGAGCACAGATAACATGAGGAATGAACTGTGGACCCAAAGATCCTTTTGCAGACTCAGGCCCCAAACATTCTGTTACAAAAGGAACAGGACCGTGCACAAATGGGACCATTCAGAAGCAAATGAAGGTGTGTACAACATCACAACTGCCCTGTAACTTAACAGAACAGTTCCAAAAAAGTGTTTTTAAAGCTTTTGCACAACACCTCCTGAGATTAATTCAGCAACCTCTGGAAATTTCCACCTTTCAAAGAAGCAAACCTGGAAGCTCTGGTGTGATATAATTTACAGGGTGAACTGCAGAGCAAGTGCCTCCCAAACAAGTAAAAGGTCACAGCGCTCCTCTGTGCTGGAAAGCCACCAGAGAGCAATGGTGCAGAGCTGGAGGCCAGCCTCAAGTTTGGAAAACAGATTATCTGACCTGCAGCAGAGAACTAACACACCGAATGGATCAAAGTGTGCCAGCTGATCACCTGAGTGGAAAATACAGAAATTCACGTGGTGAGCACAGCATTTTGTTAGCCAGAACCTCTCAGGCAAGCACAAAAACACATGGCTTCAGTTGGTTTGCACCTGAGGAAGCTGCTGACAGGGCACAAAGGCTGCTATCTGCTTGCCAGTAGGTGAAGCCACGGAGCACACAGGGCCTGGATCCACGTTCAGGATCCCATTACTAACATTAAAGCTCTGAACCGATTTCCGATCCGTCCAGCAATTCAGAAGAAAAAGCTTCTGTGATTTGCTAAGTCGATACATTTCCTGCTATGGATCGATTTCAAGTAACTGAGAAGTCCAGCTCTGTACAGAACGGGACCAAAAGCTAACGATGAGGGACTCGTTTGTGAGAAAGGGTTTACTAAATCACTGACCTTGTTTGTGTTGCCACGTGCATGGTGTCCTCCAAACAGATACACCACCCTGTCTACACATACAGCACAACTTCCAGACATGGAGGGTGGAACATCTCCCTCTGTCTTACTCTTCTTCCTACGAACACAGATTCAGACATTATAGTTACCCAAAATAAACAGGAACGACTTTGTCTGGAGTGAAAACCTGAACCACCACCATCACATCTGTAACTCCGACAGATCGCTGTGCAGCACTCAGCTCTGAGTTTTTCAGACCCATGAAGCTGAACACTTCACAACACCAGGCACTATGGGGAGCTGGGGTGGGGAAAAGACAGCTGAATTATCACGTGGTTTCTGGGGGAGGAATCCTGTCTGCCCAGTGCAGGAGTTCAGGGTGCTTTTCCCATTCCATATCCCAGAAGAACCCCAGGCAAAAAGGCTGCACCTGTCCAAACTGCGGGTTTCATTTTGCTGCTGTTTTTCTCTAATGTCTGTAAACACCATAAACACACTGAAGGCTTCCCAAACCACTCTGCCAAGCAAGAAGTGCTGAAGTTGCATTTCCTGCTAAGCACGGAGGAGACTGGGCTTCACTGCACGTGGCCCCAGCCAGCTACAGCATCAGAGCAGTGTTCCCTTCTCCTCCTGTGCTTTCAGGCATGCAGTTCCACACCACGTTATGGCCCCTAGCAGACCCAGCAGCTTCTTTGGCAGCTTAAATACTTAACAAAAAGGACAACAAATAAAACACAGGAGGTACCCACAACGCTTCCTCCGCCACCATGTGGCACCCACTCAGTGCTCAGGTGTTGCATCCTACCCCAGACATCCCAGGACACCCCATGCTGATGCTGACATTTGCCTGTGCTGACTCCCTGAGCTCTCTCTCCCACTTCACCCCACTCACTCCTGGGAAAATTTGTTTATCACATGAAAAAAAACACAAAATAACAACTTTGGAAGTATTGTACACAGTATGCAACAGCAGGATAGGTGGGAACAAAAAAGTCAGGGAGTTCCCCTTCTGCCCACAGACCCTCAGTGTGGTCATTGTACCAATTTAAGACTTGTTCTTTCCATAAAGCAAAAGATATTAAGTTAATTATTTACTGTACCATCTTCCAGTTTCCATGTTGTAGATCCATATTTCATCTCTAGGCAGATAGAAGTCATAAAATCCCCTAACTTGGGCATTCTGCAGAACATATCAGAAAAGAAAAAGGACGCTTGAAGTACAGGCAGCTCTGAATGTTTGCAAGCCCTCACAGACCCAACCTGCAAAAACAACAGGAGCAGTGCCTGCTGCCCTCTTATACCTCCTGCCTGCACACAGCAGTTTGAACGTTATTACTGTTTCTGCTGGGGACCAAACTCCCCATGGGGCCACAGGCTGGGACACATGGAAGCTGAACCCTACGTTCACATGCCAGGCAGAGCAGCCTGGGTGCACAAAGGAGCCAAAGTGCTCTTTGTAATTCCCATTCCCATGACACCAACTGAATAATCACAGAACCACAGCAGGGTTGTGTTGAAAGGGACCACACAGCTCCCAGCCCCACCCCTGTTGTGGGCTGACTTCCCCCCAGCTCAGGCTGCCCAGGGCCCATCCACGGCCTTGGGCACCTCCAGGGATGGCAATACATCAAAGCTTTGTCTTGAGCTAAAATTCACCCACTGAATCTGCTGTCCAGTGAAAAATGATTCCTTTTCATTCCTGTCAAAACTGTAGAATGGTTTGGCTCCACTTGCCATGCATGCACCTCAACATGTTAAATAACCAACTCGTGATTGGTAACATGCAACATACAGTTGTGCTGATAACGGTGTAAAAAAAGCAACACTTTGCAGGGAACGCATTCCATAGCAGATTGTATGTTCTACCTTTATAACTGGAGCTTTAGCTTTTTAGAGGAGGGATCATAATCACAGCATGGCCTGCGTTGCACAGGAGCACAGTGCTCATCCAGTTCCAACCCCCTGCTGTGTGCAGGTCACCAACCAGCAGCCCAGACTGCCCAGAGCCATATCCAGCCTGGCCTTGAATGCCTCCAGAGCCACGTCCAAACAAACAGTACACAATTACAAGCACTAAGGGTAACAGGCAGGTAGCACAGAGCACAGTGTACCTTGTATCCTCCCCAGACGTACATGCAGCGCCCATCAGTCACTGCCACGTGCCCACTGCGCTCCGCAGGGCTGTCGTTCTCCAGCTGCTCAAAGCTGTCCTCAGCTGGAGCCGGGAGCTCTTCATCTGCCTGCAGGTCTTCATTATCATCAGCCATTTTGATCTGGTGCGACACACAATAACGGAACGGTTTTGAAAACCATCAGGGTAAACAGAGGGAAAAAAAACGATAAACCACACGCTTTCAGAATGATGTTCTTCAGGAAGAAGCTTTCACATCACTCAGGAAAGTTTTAGAAGGGCAACAGAGCTGTGAGGGCTCAGGAGCGCATATCTTACAGGGAGTGGCTGAGAGAACTGGGACTGCTGAGTCCGGAGAAGAGCTCAGAGGAGCCCTCATCGCTCTCTACAACTCCCGAACAGGAGGTGGTGAGGTGGGGGTCAGCCTCTGCTCCCTGGCAACAGTGACAGCATGAAAGGTGATGGCCTCAAGTCGTGTCAGGGAGGGTCAGCTGGATGTTAGGAAAAACAATGTCTCAGAAAGAGCAGTCAGGTGCTGGACAGGCTGCCCAGGGAGGTGGTGGGGCCACCGTTTTGGGCCTCCAAAGCTAAGCCTCCTCCCCCCCAAACCATCCGTGCTGCTCAGTGCAGGACCTCACCTACATCGCAGAACAAAACAGAGCCCCTCTCTGCATTACACCGCGGACAGAAGGCCCAAACCTACCGACGGGGCCCAGGAGGAGCCCCAGGGCAGCACCAGCTGGGAGGTGCCAGCCTCAGGCCGCCAGCTGCCGGAGCCTTCGGGCGGAGCGAGGGCTGAGGCGGCCGGGGGCAAAGCAGGGCTCGGTGCGGGCAGGGAAAGGTCTTCAGGGGGGCACGGAACGCGAGCGGGCTGACGGCGACTTCAGCCTGAACCGCCTCAGGGACCGGCACCGCAACACCCCCAGCACGCAATTCTGCCGCGTTAGTTACGCTTCAGAGACCCCTGCCCACCCCTCTGCCTCAGGCCCACCAGACCCGCACCGAGCCCTGCCCACGACCAGCACTATTTGCGCGCCGTAGAAGACACGCCACACAACGCTTGTGGCCTTCGGCCACGCTCCCCCCGCACCGAGCGGCCCCGAGCCCCGCACGGCACTCCAGCCCTTGCCTCAGGGGACCCCACCGCCTCCCCTCAGCGCGGGGCCGAGGCACAGCGCTCGCACAGCACCGCTCCCAGCCCAGCCGCACCCCCCGCTCACCTCAGCGGGCCCCGCGCAGCACCAACAACCGCCGGGGCCGCACTTCCGGCCGCACCGCGCAGCACCAACAACAGCAGGGCCGCACTTCCGATTGTACTGCGCAGCACCAACAACCGAGGGCCGCACTTCCGGTCGTACTGCGCAGGCGCAGCTCCGCCCGGCGGGGGAGGGGCCGCAGACGGGGCGGCGCACGGGCGCTGCGCCATGCGCGAGAGGTTGGGGGTGTTGGGGAAAGCTGTCGGTTTCAGATCGTAGCTTTCGGACTGTAACACGTCACAAAGCATCCAAACGGGTCGCTCTCCAACTCTCTATAAAACTTTAATGACTGCGCTCCTGTTAACTAGGTATCTGAAACAGAAAAATAGCGAGTACTACATCTGCTCTTCTTTAACCAATAAATAAACGTTTTTTCAACAATTAAATAGAAACTTTACACGTTCCAACACAACGTACAGTCTATTTCCCAAAGCACTCGGTGCTGACAAGCGCTGTAACGCTCCCTCCCCTCTCGGTGCGGCTCCCTTCAGGCTGTGCTTCCACCCCCCGGTGCAGTGTTCAGCCCTGCCTTTCAGCCAGGTGCCAGATACCAGTTTGGTTGATCTAACGGTGGGATTCGGTGGTGCTATGCCAGGTGTGACTCTCCCAAGGGCAGTGCTCCACTCGCTTTTCAGAAGGCTGGTGCCATAAGGCTGCGGTAAGCTCTGTGGCTTAAGCCACATTTTGGTCAACTGCATTTGGTGGCACATCACCTTCCAGAGGAACAAGTTGTATGGGCTGTCTCGTTAAGACCACAACAGTAGAAATTAACAATACATACAAATTAAATTTTCCCAATTTCCTACGGCGCAGAAAACAAAACGTTTTCCATGAAAAGGAATTCCTCGTTCTCAAACTTCACTTAGAAACTCAGCTGAACATACTGTTGTTCTGTAGCATTAGGAAAGTTCACTAACAAAACACTTGGCCGTACGCTGTGAAGAAACCAAAGTGTTCAGCAGCTGTGTGCCCACTGCTCATGTGCTGCTCAGCTGGCACTGCCGCTCCGTCTCTGCTTTCTTCTCTTGCCGGTGGTTCATTGCAGCCCAGAAGGTTATTTTCTTCAGCACCTGCTGCAGAAGTTTGGATGGCAAACAAGGGATTTGATTGTTCAGTAGGGCTGCGTTTTTACCAATGCAGTCAAGGCACAACCTGAAGAAGAGGTAGGGAAAAAAAAAAGAAATAGGAACATTATTTTTTTTTTTAATTAAAAAAAAGGTCCTTAGAGTTCCCAGCACAACAAAGATGTGGGGCTCTTGGAACAAGTCCAGAACAGGGCCACTAAGATGATCAGAGGGCTGGAGCACCTCTCCTGTGAGGAAAGGTTGAAGGAACTGGGCTTATTTAGCTTGGAGAAGGCTGCAGGGAGACCTCATGGTGGCCTTCCTGTGCTTAAAGGGAGAGGATAAACAGGAGGGGAACGGCTGTTTGTGAGGGTGGATGGTGATGGGACAAGGGGAATGGTTTTAAAGTGAGACAGGGGAGGTTTGGGTTGGAGATGAGGAGGAAGTTTTTCCCCCAGAGGGTGGTGAGGCACTGGCACAGGTTGCCCAAGGAGGCTGTGGATGCCCCATCCCTGCAGGCATTCAAGGCCAGGCTGGATGTGGCTCTGGGCAGCCTGGGCTGCTGGTTGGCGACCTGCACACAGCAGGGGGTTGGAGCTGGATGAGCACTGTGCTCCTGTGCAACCCAGGCCATGCTGTGATTCTCTGATTTAGGTAAGTTATCTGTAACCCAAAGCGGCGCTGAGTAAAAGCTTCGTGCAATGTTGAGTACACGTGTTGTGCACACACATGCAGGAGACAGAGGATTAGACACCAACTGGTGTTTAAACTGCTATGGATTATCATACACTGCATGTTTCAAAGGTTTGCTGAGTCATTTTACAGTTTACCTGCCTACACAGGATTACATTAAAACCTTTGTGTACAAACAGCACCAGAGCGATGTAAACAGCATCAGCTCACCTGAGAAGTGAGTAAGGTTGTGTCTGAAATATCAACAAGTCACTGCAGTGACCCTGATTGAGAGAAAGAAAACAAGCATGTAAATGACAAACAGCTTTTCTCAGAAATACTGCTATTTTGTACATCAATATAACACCTATTGCTACACCCAAAGTTTTAAATTGCAGACAAATAATTATTTAGAAAGAATCTGAATAGTAGACTTCTTTATGAGCCTAACAAAAGCAAGAAAAACCCTTTCTAAACTAGCTTTCAGGAACACCTAAGGTCACATCATCCTCTCATATCCTTGTATCAGGAAAAACTTCTTTACTGAAGGGGTTGTTAAGGACTGGAAGGGAGTGGTTGAGCCTCCATGTGTTTGAAGACTGTTTGGATGTGGTGCTCAGGGCCATGATTTAGCAGAGGGTTGTTAGGGTTGGATGGTTAGGTTGTGGTTGGACTCGATGATCTTTAAGGTCTTTTCCAACCTGAGCAATTCTATGATTCTATATCAGCAACTGTATTAACTTCATTTTATTTCACTTATATTAACTATAGTGCTGGGATTTTGTTGTTCAGTTTACTGACCGTGTCCATGAAGTGCAAGTCATCTTTGCTTCCACCAAACACCATCACCTCTCCTTCTTTTCCAAGGCAGGCTGTATGCCACAGTCTAGAAATAACATTGTGAATAGGTTTAGTGACCAAATAACAATGAGCAGATGTGTGTTATCAGTAAAACAATTCCAAAAGTTAAATATTTTTATGCAATACATCCACATATTAACTACCTCACACACTTTCCTACATTCCTCATATTCAAGTTTCTTTTCACAACTCTTCCATTAGGGGGTCTGCATTCCTTTAAATTAAAATGGAAAGGTCACCTTTGCTCAGTCCTGGGATTGCACTTCTTGTGCACAGAGAGCCTTGAAGTCTCATTCTTCTCACACCACTTAGCAAGAAGAATTGCAAGGTTTGAAATAATTAATTTTACAACTTGCACTGTGAGGTGGAGAAACAATAAAGCTGGTTCTTCATTGTTTGTGTCTTAAGGAAGACTTTGTTTGCTAGTGAGCCCTCAGCTCCACGGGAGTGAAGCCCAGTACGAGTCCTTCTTTTCTGTCTGAGCATTTATTTGCACAGAGTAATACCCTGGGAAGTACCTCTGAGGTTTCTGCTTTGTCAAATATTACTGATCAACTGATTCCAAACATACATGGGAAAGAGAGGCAGATGTACATGTAGAGTAGTGCAACATAACCCCCACCTTTTAGAAAACCAAGACAAAGACATTATTTAAAAGGTTTTCAAAACTAACCCAGTCCCTTAGAATATCACGTAATTATTCAATTACTGAACAATACAAAAGGAGAGAGCAATGTGAATATCCTTTCCATGAGAATTTTGGTGAATGATTACATTTCATGCAGACCAGTACATTTTTGTCACTACTTGACTTGGCTGTATTGTAGTTACTTTGTCTTTTGTATCAGTGGTGCAACAGAAAGTTGCAGTGGAGAAATTTTAGAAAGCAAGCTTTTATCAAAACAGCCTTTATCCTGTTTCTTTAATCCATGAGATAATTGTATTTGTTTCAAAGTCATGGGGATTTTAGTACTGACTCTTATCCCTGAGCACTAGGATGAGAGCTTCGTAGCACAGATTATCTCATATCACTTTTATGCTTACCCCAAATCTCACGGGGGTCATTTTCTGTGCATCAATTACTTATGCCATGTCCACAAGTAATTTGTATTGTACGTGTAAAAGCAGGTAGTATAAAAACAGCAGCAAAAACAAAACAAAAAAGTTGGCTTAAATAATCTTGCCTTGATGACGACTCTGCTACTTCAGTAGCTACACCTTGCCACATTTACTTTTTATTGCTAGCAGACAAAAACATGTCAGTTTTCTACTGGTGTATCACCACTGAAGTAACTGCTGCAGGATGATTACAGCCACAGAGCTCTGGCCCCTTAAGTGAACTTAACCAAAACAACACATGCAGCTACAGCTCTTGTGCAAAAGGAAGCATTCGCACTTTCTTACTCCATTCACTTCAATTATTCACCGCTCTCCTCAGGCTGAACTGCGTCCCACCTTTTCTCTTCCTCATACCTGTGGATAGATCTGTCTCTGCCTTATCTGCCTTAGGGAAACTCTGGCCTGGACTTCATCACCGAAGAACACTTGAAGCCTTTCCTGCCTTCACCTTGTTGCCATCCTATCTTGCAACCTGATGCATTTCTCTATAGACTGACAGAGTTTATGTCCTCTCACAGCTGCTCTAACTTAGCACCTAAACATTCTAATAAAGCATGTTATTTAAATTACACAGGAGCTGAATTCATGTAACCTTTTACATAGCTCTTCTATCTACAGTAACAGAATTACATGGCAATGCAAACACCAGGAATTTCTAAATTAAACATATAATTTGTTAATTGATTTGGCATGCAAAACGTTTTCTAAAGCACAATTTATGGATAGAAAAAAATATATTCTTTTCTACCAATAAAGAAAAAGGAGACAATTTACTGGAAAAAGGAGGTTAAATGAAACTAAAGGAACTGTTCTTTAAAGAATTTAATGAGAAACAATTTTGCAGAAGCACCAGGAAAATATACTGACACATGGAGTAATGCAGCAGAGAGAAATATCTAACCTAAGTACACATTTAAGTATAATGCCAGAACATTTTAAGTCCTATTGTTAAAGGCATGTGAGCAACTCATTCAGACTAATTCAATATATAGACAGGTTTTTGCTGTGGCTTCTTTTATGGGTTTCCAAGACTTGAAAAAACGTTACTGCAATATCTTCCTTTAAAAAGGTGGTGCTGGACTGTCATTTGCTTCCTTATCAGTGAAGGGCAACTGTCCTCAGCCTACCAACACTGTACACCAAAATCTGAAGGCAGCAGAGAACAGCAAGACACATTTGAACTGGAGGGAACTTTCAGACACTCATGAGATGGGAACCCCATGGCTCCATTCTCTCAGGGCTGCATGCACAGCAAAGCAAGCAGTACCAGTCTCAGTTGCCCTTTTTTGGTGCTTCCACAGCAGCAAGGCAGGTGGATTGCTCAGCAGCCTCTCTGTCAGCACAGTCAAGTGACAGGGAAGCTTTGCAGCCCAGTAAGGGATCTGCCATTGAGCTGCCTGTAAGCCCCCTGGGGCTCAAGAGTGCCAGCAACCAATGTTTTTACAGCTTAACTGCAGAGAAAAGGCTGAGCTGCAGGTTCCCAGCCTGCTGCTGGTAGGACGAGCACATCCTGCTCCTTCCCAGTCCCTTTCTATGATGCACCAAAAACTAAAACTGAATTACACGAGGGGAGGCAGTGCACTTCAGCAGGTAGCTTCTAGAAGCCCATCCGTGTAAAGAATCAAACAGGAAGACTAATTAGCCTTGACAGCTAATGATGTGCTTAGTTATTTAAAGCAATCAGCAGTTTTCACATACCAGTTCACTGACTGTAAAAAGACAGAAAATATTCTATGCAGCTAAGGTATGAATTTATTTAGGCCTGAAATAGTTTTAAATATAAGAAAACAGAAAACTTGGTGGGCTATATTTTAAAGTAACCAAGGATAGGATAAAGTAGTCAGAAGTGATCTTTTTCTGTAGTCATGAACTTGAGAGGAAAGGGGAACAGAATCTGGGACACCACAGCCACATACATCCTAGACGTAGGGTTAATTTTGATTATCAGTTCTTAAAACTAAAAAACCAACTTTACAAGCCTTGATTGTGCTGCTTAAATCCAGCTGTTGTTTAGCACTAAGTCAGCTCTGCACACCTGTGATCATGATTAGTTGCTTCTGCTCAGAGAAAAACAAACCAAACCAAACCAAGAGCTGTCTGTAATTCTTTTGGAGCCCAAAAGGTCCGTCAGCATTTTAATTGTTGTCTTCCCCATGTTTCTCAAGATGTGTCATCATTAACCAGGGTGTGTAATTCTCCTTGGTTATAAAATTCCTCAAAGTTAAACAATATAAATTTTCTTGTATAAAAAGGTGAATTTGCATTAAAATATTTGAATGCAAATAAGCATTATAATTCAACTGTAACAACCACGAAGTAAAGCCTTATCTGCTGTGAAGGAGCATAAAGAAGTAGTGCAAGTTTTCAATCACACTGCATCCATTTTTGTAAAATATTTGTAAAATATTCTTATATAACATAGTTTAAAAACACTGTTGAGTAATTCAGAATTCCTTAACTTGAAATGTGTAAATTTCAGCAACTGTTATTGTGTACCTAGGCCTGCTCTTAGGCAGATGAGTAAGTTGTTTCCATCCATTTGTTGTGATGCTGTGAATCCAGCCATCACCTGTAAATAAGAACATATGTCAGTAGTTTATTACCTTCCCTTCACTTATACACAAAGCTCTGTGTTCCAGCAGGACGGTACATTAAGATAACAAAAACATCATTACTACATTATCTAGCACCATTTCAATCTCTGTAGTTTAACCTAGCTGTTCACTTACCAAAAGCATGCTGCATTGAAATCTGAAATTAAACTGTTTTTTTCTTTTCTTTTTGATACACTGAAAAAGCAGGCTGACGTTCCTATGAAAGCAGGTCAACATCCTTTTGGAAAGCATCCCCTCCCAATGGAACATATCTGTGACACTCAAAGCTATTTTCATATCCTGTCATGAGAAGATTGCCTTTTCTACAAAAGCTGCTCTTTCTAGAAAGGGAACACAGAATATGGAGACCACCTTACTTCCTATTTCACGTTTTGTAGCTGTGATTCATCCAAAAATGTACAAATAACACATTGATGTCATGCATCTTCTTACTGCAATTCATGTTCAGATCAACAGTTACCCCCTGCTCACACCTGAGTGTGTGAAACATTCGGTTTTTTTAAATCACAGGCAGCTCAGTGAAAGATTTATCACCATATCTTATCACTGTGCTGCACAACATGCACCTACATTTCTTTAAGAAGCAACATGGCAAGATAAATACTTAAAGTGTCAGAAGAACTCTGAAAAAACTCAACTCTAGTTTGAGAAAGACAACAAATATCACAGTGTATTCAGTTAGTACTGAAGTATACAATCAAATTATAACCTTTAAATTACTTACTTAAAGGAACATTATCAGAACTCAGTCCTCCAAAAAGAAAGAGTCTGTCATCTCCTATTGGAGTCAGGGTGTGCCATGATCGATCCTTTGGTTTCTCCCCACTGATACTAATTCTTGATGAAACAAAGAAACAAAAAGCAATTTTTTTAAAGAATGTTGAACATGAACCTGATGGGAAATTTAATGGTTAATTCAGTCTGTCTTAAAGGCAAGCTTGGATATTTTCCCAGCGAAAAAAACTGCAATTCAGCAATCTGAGTTTACCCTCAAGAAGAGCAGTGTTCAAATCTAAAGCAAGTGCTTTGACTGTCCTCTCAACAGTGACATAAATATCAGAGGAGAGGAGAAAAGCAGAGATTGCTATTTTGTTTGTTTTCTTAACATTACTGAAGCCACTAATTAACAAACAACTGAAAGCACTCAGGACAGCAAGGGAAGAACAGTATATTCAAATGACCTGCACAGCACACATAGGAATTTAAAACTGGAATGGAATTAAACTACAGAATTACTACCTTTCATTTCCTAAGAAGATAATTTTAAACGCTGCAAGGATGGTGGCTTTATGTCTCAGCCCAAGGGTACAGTATCTCTCCCAGCACTGTGCCTTTTCACATAATGGTGGGCTGCTCAAACTTTGAGGGGAAAAAAATGACTAAAAAGTAAAATTTGCAAGTATGAAACAGAAGCAGTTTATTATTCTAAAATTCAGTTCACGTGACAAAAGTAATGTTCTTCCAGATCTTATCGAGGTATTTCATTTTAGCTGCTGTTACATAATGCTTGAGATGAGAATCTGGATAAAGAAGCTGAACATTTGGGATTTCCTGTAGTGGGTGGCCTGAATTCACATCGCCTTAGTCTGGGCACTGTGGTGTATAGTTGCATCAGGTGGATTCCAAAAGTCAGCAGAGAAAGATACAGACCTCCAGAGGGCATCAGACCACCTTGTATCTCAGTCTAGCAAAAGGGAACTTCTCTTGCACATGTACCTAAATGTAGACACACACAGTCTAGGCTACCACATACTATGTTCTGATTTTGGAAAGATAACGAAAAGAACAGCTACAGACACCAGTCAGCTCTGTGGCAGGGTCAGACTCTTGCTGGACTGTCCATAGACCAAAAGAGGGGGACTTTGCAACAACCCACCCAGATTTTGTTTCCAAGAACAAATTACCTTTCTTTTTTTCCTACTTTGCTAAAGAGGGGTTAATGTAGTTTAGCCAGATGTGTGCTCTATCGATACTGCGATACAGCAGAAAGAGACAATAATCTGTATTTCCTTTACAATCCATGAAGAGAAACAGTTTCTTGAAGAGCAGAACTTGTGACACTTTTCAGATGTCTACCTTGGCAGCAGTTGTCTCATGCCAAAGAAGTGCCTGTTTCTCTAACTGAGCACAGAGGAAGCCCAGGGTGAGTAATGCAGGCACCTGCAGTTAGAGGAATCTCACTACTGCTGACTGTTGAGCAGCTCTCCATCTGGAAGCAAAGACTGAAGAATCACAGCTAATTAAACAGCAATTGCAAAACCGTTCCTACTAAATTTGGCACTGAAGTTGGAGCCAAGTTGACAACGCTTATTTAACTGCCTGCTTCACATAACTCTCCTATGAGATACTTCTCAGATCTGCAAAAGAGGCAGCCTCTGCTGAGATACAAAAGCTTTGATGTTTAGGAAAGTATGTACCAGATACTGATTGATACTGAGTGACAGTGTTTGAATCTTCCTTGCTACTGCTACAAAAAAAATACTGTGGTAATAGAAATATCATACTATTGGACATTTTTAATAGCAGGTTGGTGGAGCTCAGAGATGAAGTAAGTTCTGAGTAGCAGTAGGGTCTTTCCCTGCTCCACCTCTACCTGACAGTTTCAACACTGGACATATTAATGTGGCATCCTGGTAAGAGTGCCAGTGGTAAGAGACAGTATAAACTACGTTACTCTTCAAGAAGAAATGTTTTACCTCTGAAAATCACTATTTCTAACTTAAAGACATTCATTTAAAGGCCTTTATTTCAACCACAGTCTGTAAAAAGACCCTCCCAGTTACTCACATTTAGCATTTTTTTCTTCTGCGTAGCAGTTAAGATTTGGGGAGGAAGGTTTGAGGACAGAGCTCAAGAGGTGGGGGCAACATGGGGGCATTTCTTTAATCTTTTCTTTATACAGTTAACTCCAGGAAAGATCAGTCCTTAGCTCTGAGCCTTACTTGTGCTGGCAGGTAACAGTGGCAAGTCAAAGCTGCACCTGAGTAATGCAAGAGTATTTTTAAAGAAGCTTAACAATGAATACCGTGGTAAAAGACAACGACTATTACTGCAGTCCCATGCTGGAATATATTCCTGGATTAGCAAATTCATATGATGCAATTCCTTAAGAAACCTGTACAGAGTTAAATAAGAAAAAACCCGGTACGACTGGTTGGTAAAGCAGGCTGGTGAAAGTGTATGATGAGTCATGACAGCGTGTCAGCTCATGACAGGCCACAAGGCCTTCAATAAAATCACCAGTATGTTTGGAATTTTTCAGAGAAAATAATGAACAAGAGAATGTGGATGTTGGACTGTTCAAACCAACACCTCACCAGGAGATGTGGACTTCACAGTAGAAATCCAAACATCTGCAGCGTTCAGATAGCCAAACTTTTTAACCTGTGTTAAAAGTTTGACCCTCATTTGGCGATAATTCATGTGGGCAGTCAAAAAGCAACCTCTCTGCGGCTGCAGTGTCTGAGGTAACTCGTATCAAGATCAGAAAGGTTGCAGCTTGCTCTGTTTTTCATTTGTCATTAGAACAGAGGAATATGAAGTGATAGCATAAGAAAGGAAAGGGTAATTGCAAGAAACACCTGGAGCAGAAAATATTCACACTGATGGCAAGAAAGTCTGAAGGAATTTCCTCACTCATCTTCTGAGACAGTTTTTAGCTGGAAACAGATTGCCTGATTACAATTCACACTATTCACAGCTGCTGGTGCTCAAAGGATATGGGGTGATTTGGCTTATTTCTCACTCTTAATATGTAACTTCATTGGTTAAAAAACAGAAGAGAAAAAATGCCACTCTTTGTCTATCTCATTCTACACTGTGCAGAATGGTGGAACTTCTGGGACTACGTTCTTTAGCCTGGAGACGTTCCCTACAATGCCCAATTTCTAGTATAGCTACTGACAGTGACTCTATAATGGATGGATTTACCCAGAAATCATTTCCCAAGTAAGCTGAGCAAAGACAGCCTGTGGAACAGAGTTAAAATGTGAATACTATTTTGATAGTTCCTGAAAGACACGCTGAATTTTTGCTCCTCTTATAATTAGGAGATTAAATCTATTTTAGAGCTACTGTGCATGCTGACAGGTAGACTGGTGATATGAGATCATACCATAATAGATAATATATTTGTAGCTATAATTATTTGAAGAGAACACTGTCTTGCATTAGGCAAGTGTCCTTTTTTCCTGATTTGCAGATGACTGTGCCTGATCTGAATCCTTCCATTAGTGATGGTCTGAATTACTTTTCAGGCTCCTGTAAGATCGGACACCAAAGGGAGAGCAGAGGCTGCCTGTAAGAACAGCTTTTGATTAGCTACCCTGCTAGGTCTGAATAAATACGCACGGTGCAAACACCCTGCAAAGCTTTTTTGCAGCAGTGTCCCAAATTATCAGGCTATACTAAGTCACAGGTCAGTCCTCTGAGCTACTTTTGGATCACAATATAGACATAATTGGATACTGGAACAAGTTTAAAGGAATGGTTACATTCAGTATGCCCACCCTCAGTCTCAGACTATGTACGTGTACTTGTATGTAAAATCATCTGCTGTACTGAGGCCAGGAACAGAAAAATTTTGAAAACCTGGAAACTAGCTTTCACATGCCAATAACATGGATAGGAACTTTAATATGGCCAGCTTGGTCTTAGAACTGCAACTATGACACCTTTCCTTCAAGGCTTGATGTTCCTCTTACTGACCTGTCACTCAAGTGTCACAGCTTTCCTTTATTAAAGCAATAATAAAGTCAGTCAAACAGTAACTGTTTGTGCAACAATCAAAAACAAGGAAGCAATTACATCCAGTAACTGGCATAATCAATCCACCTGGAGGGAAAGTTCACTCTCTAAGAATAACAGTGGTGTCATCTAAGCAAAATATTCTTTGTTTTAAAACAACAAAGAAAATGGTCAATTAAGCCTTCAGTTAATCTTAAGTGCTGATGTAAGAAGTCTCCAAAGAGGTGCTTTTTTGAAAGGTCACTGTGAGACTTCCTTGTCCTGCTGCCCACCAGCACTAAGAAGGAATTGAGGGAGGACACCCTGCTTTAGCTCTTGTTTCAGAGGGCAGAGATTGGATCAGCAAGTCACAGATATCCATCATAGGTGCATGAAGCACATAAAGCTCTGGAGCAGCATCAGAATGTGCATAGAATTGTAAAGCTGCACTTTCTGGTCATTTCTGGGATTATCATTAGGTTTCCTTGCAGGTAGGAACAGAAGAGTGGTTATCACCTGTTGGTCTCCTGGTTTGTCTATAAGCTAACAATACATTCATTGACTCTATGCATGTAGTACTGAAAGTATAGGATAGCATTTAAAAATGCATGCTAATACTTCACATTGTTTAAAACTGAAATATTTAGGTCAGCTATTTTACCTAATTTAAAAAAAAAGTTTTAGATGCTTGAAATGGAAAAAATAAGAAAATCACCTTTCCTCAACCTGGACTGCAGAGAGCAAAATACATAGGAAAAGTATAGGAAAACACAGTATTCAGAAGGACATCAGAACTAGAATTCCATATGTATAAATGAACCCTTCACAGACATTAGGATGTTAAATCACTGCGTGCTGTGCTTGAAATAGCATTAACAATGATTTGGTGCGGAACAGAACAAGTGTAGTAACCCCTATCAAATTAAATTAAATTGAGATCACAATGTAACAGCTGTTGTAATTGTCCCCAAACTCCCATTCTCCTCTTGGAAAAGCTACAAAATCAACACTGGAACTACTCAACTGTGTGCTTCAATTTGCTACATTCAACTTTAAACATCAGAGAGAAAAAACTTACCTTCCAGACCAGGTCCAAGTGTCTAAATTCAGGCAGTGCAAATCATTCATCCTCGTTTGCTAAAATAAATTAAAAAATAAAAAAAAAAAAAAAAAAGAAGAAAGAAAGAAAATGTCCCAGTTAAGTTGTATTAAATAAACAATGAGCAACGTATTTCAGTGATACCATCCTAGGACAGAAAGAAACCTGTACCCATGTGCCTTAAAACAACTCTGCGCTGTGAGGCAGATGGAAAGCATTTCTTCTAAAAAACAAACAAGCAAACAGTAACAACCAAAAAAAACCCACCAGGCAACTCTCTGAAAGTAAACTGTCAGGAGTACACCTGGTAATAAAGCAGCGGCACTACGGAGTCACTTCTATTCTTAAACGATCTTTAATGAAGAGCTATGTGATACTCCTGGAGATGTGTTTAATTTTCATCCACAGAACTTGCAGTAGGCAATAGCAGAAGGTACAACACTCTATACGTAGCTTCTCAATTTTTATTTGCATTCTGGTTGTAACTACACATCTTCCTGGCTGCCTGCTCACTTATTTCTTGTAACATACTCAGTGCATGACATCCCACAGGAAGTTAAAAACATCTGTGTTTGTTTTTCTTGTCTGGATGGCAAGCCCTTTCACAAAGTTACTGCTGTCAATAAGGTTCCATGATCCTTTAGCATTTGCCATGGCAATAATAAAATGCATCAGTAAGAAGAATGGGAAATCAATGCGCTTGCATATATGCCTGTGTTTTAGAATGAAGTAATTGCCTTGAAAACATAAAAGGAGGGGGACTGGGAAGAGAATGTGAGAAAATTTCTTTGCTTGAGATTGTAGCAGTATTTTCAGTGCCTTGCAGTACACCTGACTGACATTTGTGATTCCCCTTGGTAGTACTAAACAGTATCTGAGAAGTAGGGAAATATAGCTTGCCTTACCTTACAATTTCTTTCTCCTAAGGCAGTCCATAGATCTATTAGAATAAGCCTTTCTCCAGCTTGTAGATCCTTTGAGGCAGAAACTAGACTTGTCATTTAAGTCAGAATAGGAGTAGTTTTATCGCTGAGAACTCAGCCAGTTAGTGAGTTTGAGAGACTTCCAGAGCAGTCCATCAAAGCTATGGAAGGTCTCTCAGCATTTGTCAGGGAACAGCAAGGTTTTCAAGACAGCTGTGGCCTCCTCTGACCTCTTATGTGCTAGCCTGTTTCTGTCCAGGGGAAGATGATGTTAACTAGTGTTTTGTCTTCAGATAAGCCAACAGACTTAAGAAAAACAGAATAAAAGTGCTTTTGTGCGTTGCCTGAGAAACTTTACCCCCACAAGAAGGTGAATGTAACAATAGAATCTGGTCCAACTAACAGCTAGTGAGATGATCTGTCTTCCACGACAAGTCTATTCAGCTTCCTGCTCCTTCAGGTGGCTCTGAAGGAAACGAGGAACACATCACACACGCAGAAAGCAAAATGCAATTACTGAGATTCTTCTGCTGTACTTGTACACAGTTAGACACTTGAGGATAGGGTGGGGAAAAAAACAACATTGTGGCCTCCAGAATTGCAAATATTTAATCGTCTTGGAATAACAGTTCAATACAGAGGACATGGATTAAAGGAGGGGAAGAAAGAAAGGTGCTGTTATATTGCAAATTAAGCTTTCATGAAGATGCTGTTCAAGACCTCTTAGCTGACTTTCCTCTCTTTAAAAAGGCAGAAGATGGAGCAGTTTTCAGTTCCTCGGTCCCTAGGAAATCAATGTATAATAACTTTACATGCTAATGTTTCAACAGATTGACAAATGAGCAATTACATCAACTTCACTCTGAATTCAAAACACAGCATCAGTTGGACATTTCTGTCTGAGATTCAGCCCTTTAACATAGCTTTAATAAATTAAAATGTCTATCTACTCAACCCTCATTAGGGAAACTATAAAGCTCACAGTCAGGTATCACACAGGCAAGTATGCCAAGTTTTCCTGCAGTTGCTCCTGTATTTATAACTCCCAGCTACTATATTTAATCACTCAGCTCATAATCCTACATTGGTTCTTAACAGGCTCAAAAGCATTAAGCATTGTAAGAGGGTCTGCATTTCCCTCCGAGCCACAAGGACTCAGATATCTTACATATCTATGGCATATTCATTTAGATGCAGCCCAGTAAACATTAACCAAGATCTGCTTTGTCTCAGGACTAGCATTCTAGTGTGATGAAAGGCACTAAGGGTGACATATTTATTGATCACTGCTGTTACAGTAAACTCAGTATAGCTCTCCAGGCTCAGATTTACAATCAAACAGCTATTACAACTCAAATCTTTGTAAAAGAAAGACTGCAGTTCAATGTATCTTCTTATCTTCAGTGACAAAAAGGTTAAAAAGAAATATAAGCATGCATACATTAGGCATCAGATGCGTGAAGAGCTGCTGAAAAGACTGCATTACTACTTCATCAATCTTTATACGAAAACTTTCTGCTTAAACATGAGACTTCACCATCTTTTGGACTAACTTTCCTTCCTTCCCACTTTCTCCCATTCCTGATTTTCAGGGTCTTACCTGGAGGAACAGAGTCCACATAATACTTCTGAGCCTGTTTTCAAATGATTCCTGGTACAATTGATTTTGATCATCATCTTCTTTTACCAGCTCTAGCTCCAACTTTGGAAAAAGGTGCCCTTTCCTCTCAGAAGGATGAATAGGAGAAGCCTCATGACACTTCCTGGCCCTTTCTGGTTCCTTGTAGAGCCTTTTCCCTGGGAAGATTTGTATTATGGTGAACTAGAAGGAGAAGGAGGAGCAGAGCAACCCCATATTTGCTCCTTAATTTATGGACAAAAGCAAGACTTCACCCTCTGGGGGGAGGTTACTCTTCTCAGGAACCGCAGTTCTTTACTGATGTCTTTAGCTTTCCTTCCCTGCTTCGTGTCTTACATTAACTCCTCACGCCTCACTGAATGTTTCCTAAACTCTGTAAGCTTCCTTCATTTATTTCTAGAATAGAAAGTGAATTGATAATAAGGTATCTCTAAGGTGGAAATTACACTTACTACTCTCATACAAAATTAAATACAGCTTTCCAAAATTTCACTCGTCTCTGATGTCCTCCCCAAGTGGCTTCAGTGAAATTTAGCAAGTGGTTATTAAGAAAGCAGGTGCTACTTGAGGGAGAGAAAAACCCTTTCAGGCTGGAGCTTTCTTGTATTTCTGAATCCTGCAGTGAAACAGACAGAATTAACAGAAGCCAGAGGGCACGTCCTCTTAGGGCATATCTAATTACACAACAGCTCAGTGGAGAAATCACAGGTGAGCTCCAGTTTACTAATAACTTTACTTGTGGGTAGCACAGGCTGTGTGGAAGTCTTAGCTGGAGTCACAGAGCAGTTCAATTGCAACAGGCACAGTGCAGCAACCCTGGCTTAGCTTGGACACAGCACACGATGCAATCCTGTTCTGCAAAGTACCTCTGCACTACAGAGAGACTGAGAGAAAGCCAGAGGGAGCAAAGCTTTGAAGGCCACAGAAGTACACAGAAATGAATGGTAGATCAGAAGGTCCTGAGCTGCAGATTTTGTTCTTCACATTTAGTTTCTCTCCCTCTCATGTCTGTAGACTTGCTAAATGAGAGGCAGGATTCAGTTCAGCTGTGGTTAGCAAGAATTCATTTACAGACCTCACAGCCTACTGCAGCTAACTGTGACACACGTATTTGCTTAAGACCAGATACTTTTTCAGTCTCTCCCACTACCCATTTATTTCCTTAGATGTTTGTAAATCATGTTTGTCCAAACCCACAGCTCTGGAAGCTACTGTTTGCAGTTTTGCCAGACAGAGGTGGGGATTCAGCAACAATCCAAAGATTGTGAGCCTGTATCAAAGGCAACATAATGCAGACTGCTAAGAATCAACACCATCAGCCTTGGTTACTTTCCTCTCTGATTGCCCTGAAAAGGTACTTGGGTAAAAACTTTTCCCTAAGCGGTGGGAAGAAATTCAAAGTGAATAACTGACTGCATATTTGATTTCTGTGGCCATTTTCCACCTGCCTTGATCTGTGTGTCTGGTCTCCATCTGAGCAAGCAGGAGTAAGCCATTTTGTAACAGAACTGTAGGCTTTCCCTGAGAAGAACGAAAAAAATCACAGCACGACTTTTATAGCTTGAAAAATAAGGAGAACCTGAATGGGGAAAAATTACAATACCTTGAGAATTCAACGTTTAGGTTATCAAAGCTTTCTAAGATGAAGCTGGTGTATGTTCACTATAGGACATTTCCAACCAACAGTTACTTAACTCCTTTTCTTGCATACAGTAAAACTATGGAGACAGAGTGCTTTCAAAAGCTCCTTTACTGTTACTTTTCATAGCAATAGAAAGCATAAAGGCTCATCTTCTAGCTGAATACAATTAAAGGCTATGAATCAGTAACAGGTAAAAAACAGGCTAAAACTGTAGCAATTTTTATAAATATGGATGAGTGAGTACACAGTAACTTAAATTAGGTGGTTTTTTTTTTTACTTGCCTCACAGAATGTTTCTCACATTTCTTATGAATTCCAGCTCATATGGAGACGTATAAAAATATTATCTTACCTATGCTTTTGCAGCAGCTCTAAGAAGAGTTGGTACATTTTCCCTCCCATAACAAAACTAATCTGGCAAAGAACTTTCCAGATGCTTGGTGAAACCTACATTAGTTAAGACTACTCACTACTATCTCTGTTTTTAGACATAAGAAAGGGATATATATTATTAATATTGAATTGCTGCCTCAGGCCTAAATACTTACATTTATTTTATACTTCAACAGAGAAGAAGTGCAAGGAGAAAATTTCCTCTAACCAATGCTAGAAAAATTAAATGTTTTATTGAGATTTTAGTATCTCCCTACTTTCCAGTGGTAGCTTCAAGTTCCTTAGGTACAGATGACCAACCATAGGATTATACCTGTGACTTTTGTTTTCCCCCAGGTGAAAAAGCGCTAAGAAAGTAAGGAATTTAAGAGTTAAGACAATACAGTGAGAACCCAGCTTTGCTTTAAATATGCACAGTACATCATCTACATCTCTTTGCCCTTGATGATTCCTAAGTGGCAGCAGGTTTAAGACAGTGTACTAAATGGTACAGTCTTAGATCAGCTATCAAGAAAGTACATACAAACCTTACTCTTGCAGTCAAGAGCCTCTATTGGACACACAGAAAAGAGCTGTTGACAGCAATGTCTCCAATACTCTTCACATATTCTTTAACAAGGACACAAAACAGGCTGAAGGTAAAGACAGACTGCAAAACTGGAGTTCAGAGAGCAGAGGAGAGGCTTAATGGGACTGAGATGACTGCTGGCTGCAGCAGCCTGTGCTATCAGATAACGTGCTGCAGCTTGCTGGGCCAGCTTGAACTTACAGAGCCATGAGCTTTGTGTCCAGACATTGTAATCACATCCTGCTTTTCTAAATGACCATATTTCAGACACTAGTATGCAAAAAATAGTTTAAATTATCAAGCCAGCTGAAATCTGGTATTTCCAACCTTTCAGAAGCATGTGTTGCAATTGTAAATATAAAATATAAATCAAACACACTATAATAAACTTCAATTTCTCAGCAGGTAAAAATGAGGAAGAAATGACTGTTCTGACATAGTTTCCCTTTCTCTAGGAAAGAAAAATAGCACAAGCTAAAATCCTGGTTGTGTTCACTACTTGCTATCATTTCATTAAGCAATGCATAAACCTGTAATGCTGTACCAAGCACAGAATGCTAGCATCCCTCCATTTATTAAAATCTGATCTGTTGTCAGGTTTGTTCTCTCTCTGCTTCTCAAGAAGCATCTCCTACAGATGCAGGTCAGCCATTTTTGTTGATTTCTAAGCATTTACATTTATCATACAGTCAATCTGTTTTTCCCTTTTTGGTACAATTCATATTTCAGCATCAATACTGTAGACAGAAAGACAGAATCTCCATTTTGTAAGGCACAGGGGAATGAAAGAGCATTCTGAGTTCACCACTCATAAACATACTGGTTAGGCCAGTAATGCTTTGGACTTGTTTCTACTGCAAAAATAATTTGCTTTAAACAAACAAACAAACAAGAAAAAAAACCTTCAAAACAAGGAAACACAAACTCTACCAAAAAAAAATAACGTTACCACCAATAAATGTTTTAATTATACACTAACCAGCACTCGTCCTCCAAAGATGTATCCTTTATTTCCCAGTACAGCACACGTGTGGGCTGCTCGAGGCTGAGGTGGATCTCCACCCTGGAAGGATCAACAGATGTTATTTCACAACGTGGTCAAAGTGTCAGCCAAGGACTCGTGGGCAGTGGGTCACAAAGGCCAACAGGCATCGATAAATAATTTATAAGCACATCCAAGACTCCACAGGCATTAGAAAATACACACAGCTGCTAAGGACAGCTTCCAATGAGTTCCTTCAGTTGCTAATGCTTAATGTATTCCCTCCTGGTCTAATTTATCAATGATTTATTCAAGTGAAATTCAATTCATCTATCTTTACTTCCTAAGCATGAAATTAAAATAACACATCAGTAACTGCTGATATATTCCAGGAAACTTTACTTTTTCCCAGGTGCAAACTATCAGGAACTGGTACCAGACATCTCTGGGATCAGATTCTTAGTGTTTGTGTAACACCTAACAGCCACATGCTACAAAATCTTCCCTGGGTAAGTTGGAAAGAGATAGCTTTTATTTTTAAACAATAATTTCATTTTTTTGCATTTAATTTTGTAGGAATTTCAGAACATCTGGTAAATAAAACAAAACCTATGGCAACAGACCTTGTTGCCATATACCTCTAATGAGTCTTTCTGTAAACTCAGCAGGATTTTCTGAATCTCTACATTATTCTATTTAATATCAGTATTTTACTGGGAAACTGAGCATATCCACTCCTTTGGAAGACTACTGAAATACTGTATTTGCTGGAGGCTATCTGGTCTGTTTATTCTAACATGACTGCATGGCTATGAGGGATTTGTTGAAACATTTTTCAATACTAGGCCCCAAGAGAATACAGCAACTGCATTTACCCAGCACTCAAATAATGCACACGTAACCCCCTCATATTAACCAACATTTGTACTTCACAAATAAAGACTGAAGGCCTCATCTAACAATACAGATAGGTTTTCTGTCTCTCTCTTGGCCTTTTTTAAGGCTATGAGGGCTGAATGTTAAACCAAGAGAGCGTCAATTTCAAGACCACTGTTGCTATCACTCACACTGACTGACCTATCAGCTTTATGAAAAAGGAGAGGGGAAAGAAGGGAGGAAGAAATCCCCTGGCCAGCCTTAAATTCTCATAGGGCCAACTCTCAGTTATCTGTGAAAATTCATCCACGTTGCAGATTAATTATACACGGTTGCAATCAACCAAACAGCTTCACATCAAAACAGATCAACAGTGTTCATCAACACCAGCAGACACCACTAAAACCATTCATACATTTACACCACACACTGCCCAAAGACCTTTGCTGTGTCCCAGAAGGCCTCTGCTAGGACATGCAGCATGGCTTAATGCTTATGCCCCAGCTAAGGAACGTTTCCAGCCCTGAAAGAACTACAGGACAGCCCAAGAGGCAGCAGAATGCATTCTGCAGGACCCACGTGTGCTGTGCAAGGGCCACTGAAATGCCTCCATGCTCTGACTGATTCTCAGCACCTCTCTGCTATACACAATAAATGGTTTTGGGGAGTATTCCAGTGCCTCATCCTTCCAGTAATGGAGAGCTGACAGTAATTTTGTATTCCCAACATCTGAAGTCTGAATACAAAGCTCTGCATTCTAGGTATGAAATACTGTAGCATCTAATCTATACATATTACAAATAGCTCTCTGAACCTTTCTATATTTTTAGTCTCAGAACATGACAGAAAAAACCCAACACCCATCTAATCACATCCTGGAGGGAAAAAGTCACGGTGTCAAACCTTGAGTCCTGCACATTTCAGTTCTGTCAAGCATCCCCGTTCAGCGTTACAAACCAGTGTGACACTATGCATATTCAAATTGTCCTGACATCAATTTCTAGAGCTTGGGAACTATTCAAAATGCAGGAAAAGCACAATTATCTCAGACAGCAAGACTTAAAAACACTCACTCTAATTGCGGGTTGAGACCAAGTTTGTGTGTTTGTATCAAAAACATGAACATCATTATGCCATCCCCAGAAAATCTGTCCTTCCTAAAAGAGAAGTTCAAAAAATAAAAAATGTTATTTCATCTTAAAATTTATGTGCTCATTAAAGGGTACAGACTGAGAAGTGATCTACCAAAAAGAAAATAAACTAAACTATTTTATTTAAGGAAAAAAAACCAACGTGGGCTGTTTTAAAGTGCTTTAGAGGAACTTGGGTGTGGTTAAAGCAGACCAGCAGCAGTCAGGAGCATTAGGGATGATGGCTCTTCTGCAAACGAGCTTTGAGCTCCAAAATCAGTGGCTGCAGTAGGCAAGTTCTACAATATATCTTATTGCACAGAGTAGTACATTTCCTGCAAGGCAATATAGCATGTGAGCTAAGGCTCTGCACTCCTTTGAATGCATATCTATTAATTCATGTGAATGAACACTTTCACCAGACTCCTTCCTTCTGCCATCTGTAGGAGCTCATTACAGTCATTAAAGCACCTGGCATTGACTTGGTAAAGAAATTAAGAAAAACCACCAGTGGTGTTTGTCCATTACATCTGTGAAGCTATAATATTCCCTGCTATTACTTCAAGGAAAAAAAGAAAATCTAACATACTCTGGGAGTTCTATGCTTAAAATACACTTTCAGATTTTAAATACTGTCTTTGTTTTTACTTTCACAGCATTTTGTTTCATTGTACTCAAAGCCTAGCAGTGGGTGCTACAAATAAATGCTCAACCCCATTCCAACATGTAAATTTGAGTCTTCTATTGAAAATCTCTTGTTGCATTTGTGCTGATTCTACACATAAAAGACAATCAAGCAGACCTTCACACCTAGTGAGCAAAGCAAAAAGGCCATGTTTTGACAATCAGGAAGGACAAAACATTCTAAGTTGTGGGAAATCCCTTACCCAAAATGCATCATGGACATCAAAGCAATCACTCAGCTCATTGTGCTTCCTACAGCCATAGCCCCCAAAATATATTAGCCTGAAACACCAACAGAAAAAAGAAGTTAGCTTTTAACATAGCATTCAAATGAATAAGCTGTAATGATCAGTTTCAAGTTTTGCTTTACCTACTGTATTATGAATAACACAAATACAAATATTTCACGTTGCACCTAATTACACAGAGAACCTTTCCAGCACGAAGGTAGAACTGTTACAGTCCTCTGTGCCTGACAAAAATCCACCTCTATGAGGAGGGAGATACAAGATACCTCCAAGTGCCCACTCTGCATTCCTCCACCCACAAGTTTATCACAGTCATGTTTGCAGACACAAGGCAAAATGACACATTACACACAAGGCAGAACATCTCCACGCTTTTTCCACTTCCCATGCTTCTGCAATATTTGTTAGCTTTCCATAAACCCCCTTTTTCAACTAATGTTCCCAAAGCTCAGCTCACAAAGTCCTTCCATCACTTAAGAGATTCTTCCAACTAAAAGTTACTAAACATGCTGCAGGCATCCTCACACACCTCCCAGCCTCATATTCCACCCATCAAAGAGCCATCCACAGGAAATGGCTCCTAAAGGTTTGTTTAACTTCAACATTTGAGGGTATTTGGTATCTTGGGAGAGGGCAATTAAGGAAATGATGCCATGGTGAAGTCATTCCAGACTGACATTCCTAAGCAAACAGTGAAAGCATCCTGCAGTACACTAAGATCTGCAAATTCACACACCTTGTGAAATTCTAATGTGCATAGCTGGGCCCCACGTGCTCTTGTTAAGCAAAAAGGTTATGCTGGTTACACTCTGCCACCTGAAACAGGTGATCTCAGTGTACTGATTAAGTTTATCTATTCAGACTACCGTTTAATTTTGAATGATCTTGCATTAATAGCAAATGAAGTTTGCTTCAAATACACGGAGACACTGGAGCAGGTTGCCCAGTGAGGCTGTGGATGTCCCTCCCTGGAAGCACTCCAGGCCAGGTTGGATGGGGCTGGGAGCAACCTGCTCTAGAGGGAGGTGTCCCTGCCTGCAGCAGGGCTTGGAACTGGATGATCTTAAAAGTCTTTTCCAATCCAAACCATTCTGTGATTCTAAGACACAATTTTCGTTTATCTTGTAGTTAAATTAGAATTACAAAACCAAGATACAGCCCAGATACATCATACAGCTTAATCTGAACATCTCTAATGTAGAATCCATAAGAATCATTTACATTTTTGAAATGTTTAGCATACACCATTTTCTTACTCAATCACAATAATTTTGTCATAAATAGCTGACATCACTCAGTTGTGACAAGAGATGCCACAATCCAGCAACCTTCCATAATAACTGTAAAATCTGATGTAAAATATGTTTTAGCTAAGCATTTTTTTCCCCAAATATGCTCAGTAATTATATAACACACACATGGGCTGGCTTGGATCTCACAATGCAACGATACTGACATGTCCTTGCGATTCTTAGTACTTGTATGCTACTGAAAATACTGCAAAATATACTAAATATACCCTATTGCAGGAAATAAATTAATAGTTACATAACGCAACAGAAATTCAATGTCATTTCTACACTGATTTCTTTTAATTTCTGGAAGTAATACAAGTGCAATAGTTTTTACCCAAAGCCTCAAAGCAACCCAGAAACTTTCCCCGAGCTTCCTAACCCTCTCCTAAAGCAGGTTTATACTTACCATTCATTCAGCTCACACGTGAGAGAACTCTGGTATAAAGTTAGGAGAGTCACACAAAATCCCACAGCAACTCAAGCTAAGATTTAGTGTCACACATCACCAGCCTGTGTTCTCTTCATGTTATAGCACTCCCTCTCTGCAGTCAATACATAATACATATTGTTAATGTGTTACCTGTCCTTGTACACCCAGCAGGAGAGCTTGTCACGTGGTGTAGGAGGTTGACCTTTAAAATTGGTGATTTTTTTCCACCTATAGGTTCCATTTTTTGTTCGCAAATTAACATAATACAGCTTAAAAGAAAAACAAAATCACAACATTTTCAGTATAAATGGTGCTGAACGATCTGGCACAAAGCAGCACCAAAAACAACATCCCTACCCCCAGAATATGCTGTTCCTTTAAAAATAAAAACACAGTCTGAACTCTATAATAGATAGCAACGCATGGCAAGAGCCCCATTCACCACAAAAACACAATTAAAATATGAGTAGCCAGTTTCCTTGCCTTCTCTGTCGGACCAGTATAGTAATACCCTGCTCCTCCTGCCAACAGAAGCCTTGTAAGCAACCTGCAACAGCTCTCTGTTCAGTTCTAATAACCACAGGTATTTCTCCCTAACCTAAATGGAATACCCACACCAAAATCAGCAGTGTTTGAGAAGGGACTGCTAACCTGAAAGGTGACGGCAGCCTTCCTATCAGTTATTTTCTAGTCTGCACTGAACTCTGCCTGCCTCTGCACTAAATGATAGCAAAGCCGCTTCGCTCTTTGGTTACTGTGAAAACCAGCAGTTATATTTTATCTACTGCTCATTATGTGAGGAAGGTAATCACCAAAGTGATGTACAAGATCAATTTCAACTGCCACTATCAATTTTTTTAAAGTCCTCAGGAAAGCTCTGGCAATTCTTAGAAAGAAAATGTTTCAAACTGAGTCTCGTTCTGAAGCTACGATTCAACAAAAATCCAAAGAAAAAAATAAATGGAGTTGAACATTAAAACAGAAAGGGGTTTTTTTTGGTCAGTTTAAAAGTACACTTTTTCTACAAATGAGAGTTTTTCCTTACATTTCTCCTTATTTCAGTCAGGTCAGTATTCCTGTTTGTTCAAATACGACACGTTATGAAGAAAAGAACACAATACCCGATTACTGTATCCTTTATCATCAAATCCACCAAAAATGTACAGCTTCCCATTAATGCTCGCTCCACAGCTTCCTGACATGGAGGTAGGCAGCTCTCCTTCCATCAGGTGCATCGTCCTGCAATTTGGCAAGTATATTAAGTCTCACAATGCTGTTTCCAAACATGCTAAAATGAACAAACTCAAAGTACAGGTATTAATGATTTTTGTGCTTAAAGCTAAAAACACAGTTGCAGTGTGCTGGCTATAACTAGTAGAAACCACAGCTGATACAGGAAGTCAGGCTCTGGTGGTATAAGAGTGCTTTCACTTGAATATTGTGCATGCATTTATGAAGCTTCTCAAATTAAAAGGCTATTATTATGGCTAAAAAAATAGTTATTAAAACACTGGAAATAGTATTAGTGATAATTGCAAAAACTCCTGAAATTAGAACATGGTATTGTTCTTTATAACTGAAGTGGAGAACTGAGGCAGAAGTAGAAATACAGGTCTGCAGTTCTCACTAATTGTGGTACTGGGTCACACCTCAATCAGTCACTCCTCAAACCACAGTTTGCACTGTATTTAGCACAACACAAAAGCTTTAACAGTGTCAGTTTCATCAAGGAGCATTCTGTCCTCCTGCCACAGTCTACAGTCCCCAGCCTTCTCCTTGCCAGTGTCACCTACAAACCAGTAATTTCTGTTATGTCTCTTTCCTCAGGCACGGCCTCCCATCTGGTTCCAGTATTTCTTTTCTCTGCTAGGCCTACTGACCAGACAATCCCATTCACTCCCATCGTTGCCACATCTGCACTTCAACCAGATGCCTTCAGTTTCTACCACTGGTGACCATAGAGAAGAGAAGGATTCATGCAGCTTTGAGTTCTGATGCTCGACCTTATTCCAGCCTACAAGAACTGAAAGCAGTTTCCTTTAAAAGGAAAAGCTTTACATGTCCTTAATCACCAGATGTGAACGATGAACGTGTGACCTTACTGAACACTGTGCTGGACAGCAGCAGTACGGGGCACTGTGCCCAAGTATCTTTGCTCTGCCATCAAAGCCACCTTCCCCTTCTCTGCTCTTGCTCTCTCGTTCCTGTGTCACGCTGTGCACCCAGCTGTATGCACACAACTGCTGGTGCTGGAAGTGAATGAGCTCAAGAACTGATCCATCTGAAAACTAAGTCTGAAAAAAAGAGAAGTTAAATATAACTCGGATCGCTTTCCTGATCCAATTTCCTACGTGCCCATATAAACAGCTGTACCAACACACATGATACAGCAACACGGGATGGGGGAAGGAATAAGAGAGGATATGGGGTTGCTTTGGCCAGCCCTTTCACCAAAAGACACAGACAACAACAGCCAGAATGCTGCTTTCAAAGTCAGTCATTTGACCAAAGCGTGGAATTTCATACATACTATAAGATGCTCTCCTGAGACAGACCTGATCCCCTTCTTCCTCAATTTCAAATTGATGTTTTTCATATGGGTAAGCAAGAAATACATAAACAGTTGGGATACTAGAAAAGCAGCTGGCAGAGCACACATATGAACCCAAATTAATCCTACTTGACAGACTGAACACAATTACAGTAGATTCCGTAGTAAAACTTTAAACAGAAGCATTATTATCTCTCTGTATAGGATATATAAGCAGAGTAAATAAAAAATGCAATGATTAAAGTGCTGAAGACATGCAAGATTTGGTTAGTTAAGAATTACTTTTACAAATGCACTCATAACACAGTTATAAGTAATAGCACAAATACATGTAATTGTAAATAGATCTACAATAGTCCTTGAACATTAATGTATGGAGGACAAGGCACAAGTAAAATACATCTATTCTAACAGCAGAGACTTAAGTGGCCATTTCAAACGTTCTTTCAAGAAAAAAAGCAAAGCAAACCCCACAATCATATTTAAGCAATTAATGTGTAATTTGGAAGTACACATGTCTGTTTTCCAGTCTTCGCATTACACACCTGCAATGTGAACTCCCAGTAACCAATAACTCACATAACTGAAGTCTCTGCATGGCAGCTAACTATAACCTACACAAATACCAATTTAGTATATTAATTAAATATAAATAATTCAACTTACCATAACCCGCTATCCATTTCATAGATCCAGAGCTCATCATTAGGCAAATACACTTCATTTTCTTCAATCGACTAAAACGGAACAAAAAAAAAAATCAGATGTTTAATCACTCATATATTATGCACCATATATTTTAAAATGAATACCAGATCACGTTACTTTGCAACATGGAATGCTCTTAAGGATATGACCTACCAGAACAGTCATGCTTTTTTGCTCTGGTCGTTACCTTTTCGAGCACGCAGCTCAATAATGCTAATAATTTACATTTTATACTAGAAGTTCAAAGAAGATGTTTTTCCTTTTACTCTGGGTCCTTCCTCAAGTCACTGAGGCAATTCCAGGCAGAACATAGCAAAACAAAGAGAAAAGCATAACTGAAAGGCACATGAGCAGTTATGGGCAGCAGCAGCATGAAGGACCTTAACCAATTGTCAAATACAGAAAAGCTTAATGGATGTCGTAACATGAAGAAGAAACCCGACTGCTCTGTGAAACAGGAGCCGTATATGAAAGAAAAATAATTTGGGAAAGGATACGAGAAAGGATAACAGCCAGGAAAAGCAAATCTGAAAGAATGTGATGGCAGAACTCCAGCTGGGCAACTATTGTGTCATTATTGCCTTAACCTTTGCGAGGAATTAAGGGAATAAGCAGCCAGAGAAATAAAAAGCATAGATAAAAATGAAATGAACGAGAGTACACGAGCTCATACACAAAATGGAAATGTAGTTATTAATTACTGATATTCATTACTTGCCCTTATTATTACCTCATCAATTTGAGAGGTGTTGAACAGGCAAACAAGCACTACCTTTGGTACACTTTATCCTGCCAGGTGCCTTTCTCTGCCATAGCATACAGTTCGCAGCTTTAAAAGAAGCGCAGAAGTCTGCTATATTTAATCTAGGTACAACTGAGGCCAAGTATTTGCTGGAGAACCAGCTCTGAATAATGTCACTGGGCAATAGGCCACCAACAGCACGTAAAAGGTAAAAACAAAGTCATTTGTTTTTGTGAGCGGTTACACTAGTCAGGTCAATCCAACCTGCGTTTCTGAAGACTATGGCACAGAGATTTCCAGGGAGTTAGATGCTGCACAGCTATAGAGTATTACTGAATTTAAGGGCAAAGAAGTGTATTAGACCTTCCTGAATGTGACAGATCATCTGATGTGTTCATATTTGAGAGGCAGTTAACTTCCTCAAAGATAAACCACGACATCTTCCTCCTACACCACCTACTGAAGGCCCTAACAGGAAAGAACCCTGCAGGAACAGCTCACAGGACACTTCACAGCTTCCCAACAGCCCTTCAGTTTCTCTCTATATATTTTCAATACTGGCAGCACAACTCCTTTCGGGTCAACTGATCAAGCATGGGAGCACAGAAATCCTTCAGATTCCACAAGCCACTCAGCTCTATCCCATTGCTTAAATTGAGCACTTCAGAGAAGAACTAAGAACCACAAGAATTTGTTTACACCAGAACTGACAGTGATGCCTTGAAGGCAAAGAGCAGGTGTGTTTTCAGCCTGATACCAGCTTAGCTGTGAACCAACAGAACTGCTTTCTAAGGAAGAAAGCATGCTGCACTTAACTACTAATAAGCAAAAAACGCAGGGACTCAACAACAAGAGCACAAATTACACGATGGAGAAAGAAAAACAAACAACAAAACATCCGCAAATTAACGCTGACACGCCCGAAAGGAAGGAGGAAAGGTATTTAGCCCAGAGCGGTCGATCACAGGTTGAGGAAGGGTCGGGCTCCAGGCAGCCTTCCTGAGCGGGGTTCAGTGAGAACCCAGCAGGACGGTTAGGAGCACGGCGGGCTCCTCCCTCACAGCAGCCACAACAGCCACGCCCAACGCCCACCCCGCGCGCCGCCGCCGTTTGAACCTCCCGCCCCCACGGAGCGCGCCGCCGCAACGGCCAATCAGCGCCCGCGCTGAGGTAAACAGCGCCGCGCCGCCGGCCCGCGAGGGGCTGCACCGGCCGAGGGGGCGACGCGGAGCGGCGGGGCAGCCTCCTCTCAGTCTTGTCAGTCCCCCGTCAGCCCCGCTTAGTGCCGCTCCCTCACACCAGGGCGCCTCAGCCCCGTGAGGAGTGCGCGCCCCCCCGCCGCGCGGCTACGCGTCCCCCGCTCGCTTTCCCTCTTCTCCCCTCGCCCTCGGCGCCCTCCGCCCACCTCCTCCCGCCTTACCACGTATCCCCCCCACACGTAGAGAAAGTTGCCGTCCACCACGGCGCAGTGACCGCTCCGCTCCTCGGCCACGCAGAACTGCTCCATGGAGTCTGCCGCCATCTTAGGGAGGAGGAGGAGGAGGAAGCAGCTCGCGTGCCTCAGCGCTCGCGCCCCGCCAACGTCTCCTCTAAGAGAGGCTGCGGCTCGGCGCCGCTCGCTCCCCTCGGGCGGACGGGAAGCGAGGAGGGTCCAAAGGGTGGGGCGGCGGCGGGCTGCCCTCTGCCCTGTGCCCCGGCGCTGCAGGCGGGGCAGGCTGGCGGCGGGGCTGTGCTCAGCTGGCTGTTCGCGGCTCTCCCGGAACGGGCACTGTCAGAGAGGGTGCACAGCCGTGTGTATCTGGTGAGGGGCACGGAGAGATGGATTTGAGGCCTGAAACCTGACGGTAAAAGCACGGGAAGGTGCCTAGAGTAGGATACCTGAACATAAAGCCAGTGCAGGAGTCGGAAGAGAAGCTTGTGTTGAGGCAGAGCTCAACGTGGGACGTGGCTTAGGACAACCATAGTGAAACTTGGCTTGTTCAGCATGGAGAAAAGAAGGCTGCGGGGTGACCTCATTGCAGCCTGCAGTACCTAAAGGGAGCCTGCAGACAGGAGGGGAATCAACTATTGGAAAGGGGAGAGAACAGCAGGACAAAGGGAAATGGTTTGAAGTTGAGGGAGGGCAGATGGAGGTTGGATGTCAGGGGGAAGTTCTTTGCTATGAGAGTGGTGAGGTGCTGGAACAGCTGCCCAGAGAGGCTGTGATGCCCCGTCCATCCCTGGAGGTGTTGAAGGCCAGGTTGGATGGGGCCCTGGGCAGCCTGGGCTGCTGTGAAATGTGGAGGTTGGTGGCCCTGCATGGCACAGGGGGGTTGGAGCTTCGTGATCCTTGAGGTCCCTTCCAACCTGGGCCATTCTGTGATTCTCAGAAACTTGCTTGTCTGGCTCCTGCCAAACAGCAGCTGTGAAACACTTTCTGATAGAAAAACAATTGTGTAGCATTTCAAACCACTGACCTTAGTGAGGACTATTCTGTGAATTGCTACCATTTGATCTTCAGCTCTAAAGCAGATGAAGTGAGAAGCTTCCAACCACAGGTGGCAGAGCACTGCAGGGGGATCCCAGGGCTGCTGTGCAGGATCTGCATGTTGGGGCCACTGCTGAACTTAACTTCATGGAGCTGGTGCTGCAAGCTCACTGTGAACTCATCAGGGAATCATTTGAGTTGGACCGGACATATAACGGCCATCTGTTCCAATTCCCCTGCAGTGAACATGGACATCCACAGCTCCATCAGGTGCTCAGAGCCCCAGCCAGCCTGACATTGAACATGTCAACTCCCATCATGATTCCAACTACAGGTTTTGTCTGTTTGAGTGGTCACTACCCTTCAACCTCCCCCAACACACAATCCTCCCTATTGGCTTGCCCTTGAGCAGCAGGCTGAGATATGCATTCATTCCCATTTTAGCTCCTGCATTGTTCAGTCAACAACCCAGTGAGTTTCAGCCAAAGAGTGGATCCATTTGGAATGAATGGAATTTGAAATAATCCAGGTACAGCTCTTCACGAGTAGCGGTGTAGAATTTCTGAGAAACATATATTTGAACATCTGTAAGAGGACACAAAGTGAGACACACTTCCTGTGATCAAAAAGGGAGGACATTAACTGTCAACAGTTGTTAAGATTAATAAAAGTAAGAATGATGCACTGGGATGATGATTAAAGCACAGGAAGGAAACATGTGATAGAGAAACACATCTGTAAGTCAAGTAGAGCTATGATGTGATCTCAGAAAGATACTTCGGGCAGTATGAAGTGGCTCGTGTTTTTTGACCAGTGGAGTACTGGTCAAAAACAAGATAATCTGTCATGTTTGGTGTAACAAGAATTCCACCCATCTATCTTTGGCTCTAGGCAGATGTGCTGTGTGATCATGGAATCATAGAATGGCTTGGGTTGGGAAGGGACCCCAAGGGTCGTCAAGTCTCAGGCCCCCGCTATAGGCAAAGCCACCAACTTCCCCATTTCATAGCAGCCCAGGCTGCCCAGGGCCCCATCCAACCTGGCCTTGAACACCTCCAGAGATGGACGGAGCATCCACAGCCTCTCTGGGCAGCTGTTCCAGCACCTCACCACTCTCATAGCAAAGAACTTCCCCCTGACGCTCAATCTAAACCTTCCCTCCTTGAGCTTAATTGATCACGAACCATCAGACTGTCTCAGTCAGCTCCCTCCTCTCAAGCCATGTATGCTGATGCCATAGTAGTCATGTCAAGAGTCATTGCAAACTGGAGGCGAAGAGCTGGGCCTGGCTTCCAGAGCACAAGACAGATGGTTCTGGGAACAGAAGTCTGTAGCTCACACTGGAATACTTTTATATCTCTGGTGGGAGGCTCCAGGCAACCTAACAGAACCCCAAGCACTGCAGGGTGCCGCAGGAATTTCCTCTGTGTTCCTGGTTTGGTCATGTGTTTTAAAAGAAATTAATATTTCTTATGTTAGAAGAGGGCTACCTTCCTTCTCTGGGAGAGACACTGGCAAAATCAGATTTTATTTTATTTTATTTTTTTTAAGAAGGAAAGGCAGTAATCTTAGCAAATAGAAGAACTTACATAAGGGTTCATAATTCACACCTAGCTGAGATGAAAAATGGATCGTGTTTCCTGCCAAAATAGCTGAGACCTGTCAGATGGTAGCTTTATATCTAAAGAGAGTAGATAGATTCAGCTTCGCCCATGAGCTTCCTCCAGATGAGGGGAATTGATTATAAATGATGCAGTTGAGAATGGACTACGGAAAATAAGCTGACATTTTCAATCTGGCTTTATATCCCCAAAGTGTTTTGATTGAGGATCTTTCTTTCAGTTACTTTTTGAGCCTTCTGTGAAACAAAGCTGTACTTTAGCAGATGAGGCTGGGAGTATTTTGATGAAGTATCAGTCGTTTTTTGGCTGGAGAGGAGGCAGCTGCCCCACAGGACTGGAACTGCAAGAGGTGCAGTGCATTTACTGTGCTTTGTACCAGGACTTAGTATGCTGTGACAGACTTCAGATGCTCAAGCTCAAAGGAAAAAATGCGTGTAATTCCCTGCCTATGTGAAAAGTCAGTCGTGGGGACATTTATAGAATCACAGAATCGCTCAGGTTGGAGCTCCCAAACCCCAACCCCAGCCCACCCTACCATGCCCACTGCCCACATCCCTCAGTGCCACATCTCCACAGCTCTGTAACACCTCCAGGGAAGGTGACCCACCACTGCCAGGCAGCTGTGCCACTGCAGCACTGCTCTTTTGGAGAAGAAATCTTTTATCCAACCTGATTCATCTTTAAAGATGCTGGAACATTGACAGTCACTGCTGCAGGGCGATGAACTGAAGAACTTTGAGTTCATCTTCACACGTCAATGCTCATCTTCAGCATGGAGCTGCTGTAACGTGAAGCTGTGGGTGCAGATCAATAGAAATCTTTCACAGTGAGGGTGGTGAGGAGCCCACTGGAAAGGGCGGCCCAGGGAGGTGGTGGAGTCACCAACCCTGGAGGTGTTCAAGGAGCGTTTGGATTTTGTGTCGAGGGACGTGGTTTAGTGAGAACTCTGAGCGAGTTTGACTTATACAAAATTTGGGGACAACTGACATTTGTGAACACGATGTTTGGATGGGACAGATATGTCAGAGCAGAAGAAAACAGACCAGGATCACCGCGTGCCCTTCCTTTACTAAAGGTGATGAGCAACAGACCGCCCAATTCCAGTACACTGCTGACAGCTGCGACCCAGGCCTGACGAAACTTAGACCAACCGATCCGAGAGAGAGGAGAAATTAAGAGTCGAGCGATCGAGCGCGAGAGCTGCAGCTACACGCGGCATCCCGGCCGGCCCGCGGCCTCCTCCCACCCCGGGGCAGGGCCGGAGCGGCGGGGCGGCGCGGCGCTGCTGGGCGCCAAGCGGCAGCCATGGAGCCGGAGCGGCTGCGGCGCCGCCTGGGCTGCGCGTTCCGGGCGCGCGGGCTGATGCTGCGGGCGTGAGTAGCGGGGCGCGGGGCGGGCGCGGAGGCGGCTGCAGGCCTCGGCCGGGCTCGGAGGCTCCTCTCGGGCTGCCCGAACGCCTCCTGCCCTGCCGTGGGCCTCTTCCGTCCACCTCCGCCAGTCGCTCGGGTCTAGGGAGCGCCAAAAGCTGCCTAAAAGCTCTCCTCCGTCCCCTCCCCGATGAGCTGCCGCGTTGTTGGGTCGATACTCGAATTTCGCCTTTGAGGATTCTGCATAATATCAGCTCTGCTTTGTATCTGATGTGAATAGATTGTGATTGTTTTGAGCGAGGTCCTGGCTCTTTCATTAGGAGACCGAGCCCCGAGCCCGCTGTTAAACAGCAATGCGAAGGTCGGGCCGTTAACCGAGAGCCAGTTTGATTGTCTGGCAGAGGATGGTAATAAGAAAATCGTTATCTTTAACTGCAAGAGTGTATTTAAGGATGAGGGAAGAAATGGATTTGTAATTCTCATTTAATTTAGAATGTGTGATACTGAGGGACGTACGTGCCTTAATGGACACGGTGAGGATTGGTTGGGCTTGGGGATCTTAGAGGTCTTTTCCAACATTAAATGATTCTGTGATTCTACAATAACTCCAATATCAGAGCTACTGATAAAGTGGAGTGAATCCTGCAGAAGGCAGTTGAGGCTATTGTGGGCTTGCAGTACCTGAGGGATGAGCCAGCTCTGTTCAGCCCTTGGGATGGAAGATGGAGATGATCTAGCTGTCCAAAAGGGACTTGTGGAGAGAAGGAGCCACAGCACAGAGAAGGTGTGAGAGACAGCAAAAACAGCTCTGGTTTTGGTCTCCTTGGTTCAAAAGAGATATTGAAAAATGGGGGAGGGCTCTGTGGAAGACCACCGAGGTGATTACAAAGTTGGAGAATGTAGAGTCGTGGGATTGTTTGAGTTGAAAGGGACCCTTAAAGGCCATGTGGTCCAATTCCCCTGCAATGAGCAAGGACTCCAACAGCTCCATCAGGTGCTCAATTCTGTCCAGCCTGACCTTGACACGTGGAAAAATGCTAAGGATTTGGGTTTGTTCAGCCTCAAGAAGGAAAGGCTCAGGGAAATCTAACCCCAGTCTTGTTCAAAGGTAATTAGGAAGAAGGAGGAGGGACTTCTCAACAACACACTGTGACAGGACAAGAGAGCACAAGTTTAAAAAAAAAATCAGTACTAACAGTTTCTACTTTTTTAATCAGAAGGCATTTAGTGATTGTATGCACATCTGCCAAAACTGACGCAGTTCATATGAACTTTACTGAATATTAATTGCTTCTTGAGCTAACTTTCTTTGTTGACATTAGGGAAGCTGTAAAATATCTCACTGAAACTCTTCAGTCCCTCAATGAAGAAGAGTTTGAGGACGTAATTGACAGAATCATCGATGCTGTTGAAAAACAGCCTTGTAAGTAAACACTTTTTTCCTAAGCTTGCTAAGATTATCTTGCACTTACAATGTTATTTAGACAGAATTACTGACAACTTATGCACTGCAGTGTCACTCTGGTCTAGGAGGTTGATCAAGATAGATGTATCTGTTGTCATTTTGTTTTGTTAAATACTGAAGTTTGTAATGTCAGCAAAAGTCAGTGTCACTTTGCTGTTTGAAAAGTTGGCAAGTTGGTAGCTCCTGACTTTTGGATTACAAGAGTAGTGAAATTCTTCACTGCCAGCTACTAAAAGCTCCTAGCTGAGTTTGCGTGGGCATCTTTGTATATGAAACTGTCATCTAAAACACTCAAATAAACCCAAGAAATAGCAAGAAGTTAGTTCACTTGTTATTCTGTAGCCCAGGTCCAGAGAAATATTAATGTTGTTGACAGCTGTAATTTTCAGAGCCTCGCTGTATCTGTGAGAACAGTTACCTCCCTTTGACCAGAGGTCACTGCACTTGCATTCAGGTGGAGAGGCAGGTGGGAGTGCTGTAACAATCCAGCACATGTGCTTGAAGCAACTATGGAAGGAGTTAACAGCACCTGAATGTTCTCTGTTTGCTCAAGGCAGGTGCTGATGTTCTGTTATGCTGACTGATCTTGCAGTAATGTTGGGCTGAAGGTGCTGCTAACAGTTGGGGCACTACAGCAATGGATGAGCTGTACATCCTTGATGTATGAAAATGCATCAGATATCATAAATGGCTGAGTCCAAAAGTGAATCCAGAAAACTCCTGGAAAACCCTCTTTATGCATGAGACACTCTATGAGTTGAACTATTGCTGGTAGCATTCCCACAGCTCCTGTAATTCTGAGCATGTCTGAAACTGTCATCCTGGCAGGAGTTTTTTTTCCTGCTTAGTCTGGACTGTGTGTCCTCAGACACAGTGTCCCTAATTGTGGGCCACAAAACACAGGAGTTGTCACATCCTCACTTAAAGAACATGGCTGAAGGAGGTGGCACTGATGCCTAATATGCATTATATTATATATAGGCCTATTATTATATAAATAGGCCTAATATGCCTAATATGCTAATATGAGTTCAATAATCTGAGCTCATGAGATCCAGAAAGCCTGACCAGTTTTTTGGCTGAGGAGATTCGATCCCATATAAACGTTAGGCCTTATATGAGTTCAGGAAACATTCTCAGCTCTCCTATTTAAAGCAGGTTCAGTGAAATGTGGGCATTTGATTGCTTTATCTATAGAGTAGCAACAACAGAAGTTATAACTTTACGTTCTTACACTAGCCATTGGAAAACACAGCTGATCAGATAGGGAGCCAAAGCAGTTTGAAGAGCTGGTCCTCACCTAGTGTGAAGCCTGCTGGTACAAATTCACATGTGCACATTTTTGAGCAGTTCTAAATCAGTACAAGAAGCTCCAGGGCCAATGTAGTACCTGTGGTTGGTGTTTTTGCTAACACTGGTTTTGTACAAGGTGGGATTTTGTGCAATTAATGCCAGCGTTGTCCAGCTAATGACCGTGAGTTGCTAGAGACCACAATTTGGATGTGCTGATATCCCCCCTGATTCCTGCTGGCTCACCTGGTGCCCCTCCTGCTCTGCACTTCAGCACTGACTTACATGAGGTGTGATTTTTGTTTCCTGAGTCAGCAACTCCAGCAGTCAGGCTTGGCAGCACTGACCAAATCCTTTTGTGAATCCATGCCTTGGTGTCCTTCTCAAATTCAACAAGACGTCAGCGTTTGGAAATGTTTTTGGGTTTCAATTATCAGTTTAACATCTATGAAGGCAACAATGTGCCTGTCTCCAAGATTGTGCTAAGCTGTTTGAATACTTATATATGACAGCAATCTGTGCGATAATGTTCTGGAATAAAATTAACCTTCAGAATGTGAAAGTTCTCATCTAACACATTTGTAGTATATTTGGCAGCTTTGCATAAGCTATAATTGTCTTGCTGTCCGTGTTTAGTGAATTAATGGTGGGCACAATATGAGTGTGGGTTAATTTTTTGCTTGAGATGCATCCTACTGGTAAGAATATTAAGTGATCCATCCTGTGTGCTGTTACCTTTTTGAAAATATGCTTTTTTGTGTAGTAGAGAAGACTCAACCATTTCTTATAAAGTATTTGAGACCCCGACGCTTTCTTACCACTCTCCATATGCTGCACTTTTAACTCTTGGAAACTTTCTTTCCAGTGTCAACTAATATGATTGAACTGTCCATGGTGGAAGCAGCTGTCCAAGAATGTAGCCAAGCATCAGATGAAACAATGTACGGTGACCTTATTTCTTTTTATTTGATGTTTATGGGAGTTGTATGCATGCCTTTATTTCTGATTAGGAAATAAATGGCAGGCGTTTCCAGCAGTGCTACACATGCCAGTAATTGCTTTGTGCTTTGTCTTCCTGATGCTGCCTTGGAAGGTTGGTAATGTTCCTTCTTAGAAAATTGGTTCTCATGCATAGTCCTCTGGGGGACTCTAAATATAATGCCGACATTCTGGAATTAAAATTACATGGTTATGTGTTACATGTGACACAGATTGAGTATTAACCAATGAAATAAACCAATAGGGAACTTGATACTTCTGTTCGTTTCTTTATTTCCTTTTCTCCAGATGAAAGTTATATGAGGTTGTTTTTGTGACTTTCATAAGATAGCACTTGGAAAAGTTTTCCTCCAGGGTGCTGCTTTCTGCTTTTTTGTGTGCTTTTTTTGGTCTAGCAGGGCTGTTATTTGGAAAACCATGATTGATTTTCACTCTCTGATAACAAAGCAGAGAACAATTACTTGAGCTTCTGAGAGTTTTATTTGTGATTGTGATGAATGTGTTTTCTTCAGTGTTTGCCTTGTGTATTGACATCGTAATGCAAATCATGAAAATAAATGGTTTGTTAGGCATGTCAGACACTGTGATCCCACAGTTCCTCAGTGTGAAGCAAATTTATTTATTTTTGACTTTTCTCCTAGTCATTGGAACCTTTATAATGCTGATGGTTTCAATGTGACTTTTTCTTTTGTCACCTCTTACACTTAAATGCGTTTTTTGCTCCTGACAGGCTGAGGGAGCTGGGCTTGTTCAGCATGGAGAAAAGAAGGCTGCGGGGTGACCTCAGTGCAGCCTGCAGTACCTAAAGGGAGCCCGCAGACAGGAGGGGAGTCAGCTCTTGGAAAGGGGAGATGACAGCAGGACAAGGGGAAATGGTTTGAAGTTGAGGGAGGGCAGATGGAGGTTGGATGTCAGGGGGAAGTTGTGTGCTGTGAGAGTGGTGAGGTGCTGGAACAGCTGCCCAGAGAGGCTGTGATGCCCCGTCCATCCCTGGAGGTGTTGAAGGCCAGGTTGGATGGGGCCCTGGGCAGCCTGGGCTGCTGTGAAATGTGGAGGTTGGTGGCCCTGCATGGCACAGGGGGGTTGGAGCTTCGTGACCCTTGAGGTCCCTTCCAATCCAGGCCATTCTGTCATTCCATGATTCTACAACTGCACAGGTTCTCAGTGCAGAGGCCTGAAGGGAATACTGCACAGGTCACTCGTGCCTCTCTAACTTTTAAATTACAGTGCAAGAAGCTTGGGGATAAAGTTTTGTATGAAATACAAATGAAGTCCAAGACCCCATTGTCTGATAGGCAATGATTGTTGTCCTGTGCTTGTAAACCATAGTGAGGGTTCGTGGAAAAATTTTTCTCTATTCTGATTTGATGCTCTCAGAGTAAGAGTAATGGGGGGTATCAAAGAGAACAGTACCAGTACATGTAATGGAAGCTATCAACTCAGTAAATGAAGATTTGTGTAAGTTCAAACATATTCACATAAAGCACGCCAAGACTGTTCTGTTGTCAAAAAATGTACCAGAGGATACTGATAGAAATATCACAGAGAGATGTATCTTTTTCCAAATAGTGTTCATTTTGTTTTTTAATTAGAAGGTGCTGCAGTAGCCAGTAGGTAGAGTGGAGCAGGAGGTACAGTGGTAACACAGGCCAATAGAGAACAAAACAAATAGACTTCTCTTCAAAACGTTTGTTTAATTATTTTCTCTCCTTATTGTTTGTTAGTTCCACCTCAGTTAACGCTGTAAATAAATTCTCATTTCAGAGAAAATGTTTTCAACATTATTGGAGCCTTTGATATTCCACGCTACATTTATAATTCAGAAAGAAAGAGATTTCTACCGTAAGTTGTGCATATTTTAAGCTTCAACTGCTCCTTGTTTTAAGAGATAGCCTGTATTTCTCTATGTCTAAGTCTCTGTTCTGTTCTTTCCCTCTTGGGTTCACTCATCTCAAGCTCATGTGAGAAAGTAAGATAATTTTGTTTCTCAAAGCCTGCCTGACTCTACAGAGCCTATGATAAATGCTGGCTCATTAATAAGTGTGCCATTGGGTTTCTCCCACTTGGTAGAATGGAGCTGAAATGGCCATCTCTGTCTCTTCTGTGGCAGTGTATTCTGTGCTGCCTGTGATCTGACTAGCTCTGAAACTCAAGTATTTATCTCACAATGTGCCAGTTGTGTTAATGGCATTTGAGGAATACAAGAGACAGTAAGGCTAAGGGCATACATCACTAACGTAATGATTACTTTTTTGCTTTCTGTATTTGACTCTTGTTTTTATTTTTCCCAATAAATTTGGTCTGTCTGTATTTATTTCCTAGACTGTAGCTTGCAACGTCCTGTAGCTCTGGGGCATTTCTAAAGAGAGCTAAGGAACATTTACATTTACTGAAGAATTTACATTAACAGCAAGCAGCCCAGACTGCTGAGCCCAATAGAGGCTGCACTTTTGCAAAGCTGCAGGTGTTGTTAGCTGAGAAATTGATAGTTGTGTTTGTTGTGAGGCATTACAATGACCTTCATGTAATGTCATTTTCTAGTCTTGGTTCATGAATCTGCCGGTCAGCAACAACGTTCTGTGTGTCTGCAGGAGGAGGTTAATTCCAGTGCCACTTTCTAGCTTTCTAGGCTATCAGAAGCAGAGAACTCCATGAAAACATTCTGCTCATCAAAGGGAAGAAACTGTACTTGTTCACGGTCACTTAATAGGCATATCTGTTTTTAAATAATGGACTTCTGCAAAGTCCTGTTCACGTGGAAATACAGGTCTTGAAGTCTGTGATGTAGAGGAAAATTAAATTGATGTAGCCTTCAAAAACAGAAACATAGAGGCCCTATCAGAAATGTTACTCATTGCCTAAATATATCACGCAGTAGCACTATAGCTTTTGCAGGCACCTTTTAGATCAATAAGTAATTTCTGTGTGTAGAATGTACCTTTTTTAATCTTGATTTTGTTGAACTTCTTGCAGTCTGTCAATGACCAACTTTCCTGCACCAAATTTATTTGGAACTGCCAGAGATAAAGCAGAGTTGTTTCGTGAACGCTACTCCATCTTACAGCAGGTCAGAAACGGTTTTGCTTTGTTTAACAAAACACATAAACAAAATGCTTTTTCTTTTTTTGCTGTTAAATACAGGTATAGTTTTCTCAGCTGACACCATACAGCGTGATGGATGCATGTGTTTGAGCATTTTAGCATCATGTCATAAGAGCAGATTATCTATCTATATGTGTGTCTTCCTCCTGTCTCTCGTGTGTTTGACTAGCCTGTCACTGTACACAGTGCTTGTTGAGATAATGCAACCCTGAAACCCTGGGAAGCTCTCATTCAGCCTCTTCTTGAAGCACTGATGTTTGCTTCTGCCTTATTTCAGTTATTTGTTTTCCAGTTATCAGGCATGCTCAGTAGGAGTCAGCTGTGCTTTGTCATCTCATGGTGGCACTTGTGCCTTGTCCCCTGGTGCGAGCAGCTCCTGAGCAGGGTTCCCCAGCAGGATTTGCTTTGCACTGCTGTGGTGGTGGTAGCCACAGGTACTGACAGCATCTCTAGGTGGTGGCCCTGCACAGTCTGCGCTCTCAGCTCAGTCAGCCTATGGGCTCATCCCTGAGCAGGCCCTCAACTCAGTTCTTTCCTCCCATCCACTCTCCTCACATGTTGGAGTGTAACCCCGCTGTGCTTTGCCCTGCAGACTGGCATGAGCAGTGTGAGATCAGGGAGTGAATGGCTGACGTGATGGCTTGTTAATTGTTTATGAGGTGTCTGCTCTAACAGATGCACAGCACAGATCATGCCATGCACTAGCAGGTTCTGTGCAGAACCATTCACCTCTGTGCAGTCCCAACCCCAGTGAACCACCAGGAGGCAGGCAGGCAGTGAGCCCAGCTTTTTGCTGTGCCACCCCACAGTGACTAGCTTGGCCTTTGGACCAGGGTGACGTACCCCAGGGCACCAGCAACTCTGTCTTCCACAGACAGCTGCTGTTGGAAGAATGTGTACTGCAGTTTGCCTCTATCCTGGCCTCTATCCTGGCAGCCAGTTAACCACTAGCTAAAGATTTAGTCCATACAAACAGTACGTTAAGTTTACTTCTTTGTGACCTCCAGAAAAGTGAATGTTCAGGTTGCTAGTGAAGCCTGCTAGAACTAATTCCTGCATGTGGTACATGGGCTGGTAGCAATGAGTTTGTTTCAAGGAGAGGTATTTAGACTGCATGAAAAGCACTGAAATAAGTGAAAATTTCTACATGCCAAATGTATTTTCTACATGCTCTGCACTTTAGTTTTAGTGTAGCTTGCCCCTGTTTGTAAAAAAAAGAGCTCAAACTCAAAACAACAAAAAAAAGTACTTGCTTTTAGTAGGCCTGCCCTGAAGAGAGAACCAGCCCTCTTCCACACAGCCAGCGTTTCATGCAGTTTACCTTCCCTTGCTGTCCCACTGCTTTCCTCCAGGTAGTCAGAAGGAACTTTTAAAACCATTACACATGCAGTTACTTCTTTGGCTTAGTTTTGTAGTCCAATGTGAATCTATTTCTTAGAAGCAAATTATTGTCCACTGAACTGATTGTGCAAAATCAAGTCAAATGTTGCTGGACAAAATAGAGTGAGAGAACTTCATAAACTATTTTATATGGTGGTTGTAATGAACTGACTTTTTGACAGCACTCTTTTGTTTTTTAAACTATATTACTTCAATTTTGGTTTCTGCAGAGGACTCACAGACATGAGCTGTTTACACCTGCAGCAGTTGTCGTCCATCCTGATGACAGTAGGAGCAAATTCCAGGTAAAAAGTCTTTATTTCTTGCAAATGGAACTGTTGGTGTTGTGCTTTCATGCACAGTGACACCTTATTTTTCCTTCTTGTATGGGTGATTAGTGGAAATGAGTTTTTTTCTATCATTTTTAGCTTGTGTGTCAAAATGGCAGTTATGTGCCTTACCTCAGCATGATGACCAAGCTGCTTAAAAACAGCTATGAAGAGCATGAGAAATGCAGCTTCCCAAGGTGGAAATATATTAACTGCTCAGCTTTACACTTTTTTTCCTTTAACTTGAGAATATTTTTCTTTCTTTTATTGGCACCAGATTCACAAACCATTGGTTCAATAAGTTCACAACCTGAGTTTGTTCTCTTTCCATCTCAGTTTTCTCGTATTAAATACTCTTCTGATGTGATGTAATTATTACATATTTTAAAAGAAAAAATGCACACAAATGTCTCTCGGCACCAAGCAGGTTTTGTTTTGAACAGCTTGCCTGTTTCTGCTTGTTCAGAGCATGGCATCTTGTAGGAAAAGAAACGAGTGACCTTAGCTGAGTTGAGCTTGCATCTCCACGCAGGCTCTGTAGGCATCTTTCTCTCTCGACAGCTTCCTGTTCTCCTGTCAACAGTGCCAAGAGCATCTATTGCTTATGCCTATGTTCCAGGAGGATTTTCTCCCTTAACTGCATCTTGGCAGACCAAAATGAGTTTGTCCAGAGAATGCAGACAGCCTTGTGTGTGGTATCACTGATGTTACTCGGGAGTTTTCTCTGTCATCCATCTAAGGCTCCTCAGCAGAAATAATTAGTGTTACTGCCTGGGCGGAGGTTCAGATCTGCCCTGTGGTTCAGATCGGATTCTGCTGAAGATCCAATTACTAAAATTGACATTCATATGCAAGAGCAGAAATTGCCACTTGTTCTTTTCAGTTTTAATGCTTTTGTAAGCGAAATAGCAACAACAAAAGATATTTACTTGCTAAGCACTTCTTTGTGCTGGCAGCCATTATTGGAAATATTTCCCTCAAGTCTGCTACATTTGACATTCAGAAATGTGTCCCTGATTTTCTGATGAGCCTGAATTCTGCCTTAGCTTGTTTGTGTATTTATGCAAGAATATTTGTATATGCTGTCCGATACTTCATCTTGCTTGCTTCAGAAAAGCTATTTTGGAGACCTGGAGTTAATCTGACATGATTCTTTGCCTCTGGTTCCAGCTTAAAACAGTAGAAACTCTGCTGGGCAATACAGTGAAAGTGGGAGAAGTGATTGTCCTTGGGATGATAACTCAGCTTAAGGAGGTAAGATGCTGTTTACTGTGGATTGTATAGATCACCATTCGTTCAGCACTTGAATATATTAGGAAATGAGAAGGCTCAGTCAGCACCTCATCCTCCTGTGTAAGTTGGTGACAGAGCTGCCATCGGTGTCCATGGTGCAGGACTCATTCCTTGAAAGGAGGTTAACATTTTCTGGGTGTGCTCCTTACTGAAATGCTGAGGCCTCCAGTCACTGTGTTGCACTGCACTGCATTGGCCTGTGATTAAGAGGAGAAATACACTAATAGAGTGTCTGAGGGAAGATGCTAACATCAACTACATTGCTTCAGTTCCACATCTACGCTCCAGGTATATAATATAACACTTCACTAAACTGTTTATAAATGCTGACTGGTAAATGTCTGTGATTAAAGCATTTACATGTCTGGATATACTTTGCTTCATTAATTAATCCTGTTTTTTTTTAGGGGAAGTATTTCCTAGAAGACCCTACAGGAGTTGTCCAGCTAGACCTTAGTAAAGCAATATCCTTTATCTGTGATCTAAGAGTGGAATACATTTCCTGTAGGCCTGGGGATGCTCAATTTGAATAACAAATCCATATTGACCACTAAGAATTATGTATAGAGAGCTGCAAGTTGCAGCTCCATCTTTTTCTTTCTTTTACAAGTTTCATGGTTGCTGGAGCTCAGTGCCCTTTTGAAGGACAAGGATAGAATCCCTGCTAGTGGAAGTAGAGCGTGTTCCTGTTTGTGTGCTGTTTGTATTAAGCTGGCTGTAAAGCAAACTTTGGCTACAAGAATCAGCGTAGAAGTCCTGATGTAAGAAAAAGATATTTCTTAACCTTTCCTCACCAGTTCCACAGTGGTTTATATACCGAATCATGCTTCGTTTTGGCAGAAGGTAAAGCAGACTTCTTCTTTTTTTCCTTTTTTAACTTGGAATGAATTATTCTGCAGGTGGCTTTTGCTGCAGTTAGACGTTTGCCAAATGTGGCTAAAAAGAGAAGTCTAATCTTGGTGAGGCTTGACCATGAGCTGAGCTTGTGACTGAGAATTTGGGCCCTAAGTCTTTCCTGTTATCTCAGGCTCTTGAGGCAGAGCTCCATGACACTCTGTGCTTCTCAATGATGTTGATGAGATGAGAGAAGCCACAACAGCATTGGGAGTTGGCCTTAGTTAGCCTGTATAGAGCATGATGGAGAAGATGTGACCAGAAGAGCGTGGACTAGAAAAACTGAACAGCCTGGTCTGGTGGCTGGGGACCCTGCACATAGCAGGAGGGTTGGAACTAGATGACCTTTGTCCTTTTCAACCCAGGCCATTCTATGATTCTACGACTGTAAATAAAAAATAAGAAAATACTGCTTTGTGTTGTCAAAGCCTCAGTTCTTCAGAGGCTTCTCATTAAGACAGTGTGTAGTTTTGGAGCCTTAGATGTGCAGTGATGGACGTTGCTGTTTGTGGGACATTGCTCTGTGTGTTCTGTTAATGTGTTTTATGTTTAAAATGTATGAAATACTCTAAGTAGAAGAGAAGCACAAGTGGGGATTGAGTACCACTCAGTCACTTCTTTCAAGAGATGACAGTTCTCAAGAAAGGGTGCAGTTTGATGCAGACCCTTCAGGGGCAGAGCCAGGGAAAATGATTGCTGCTTCCCTACATTCTTACTCAGTTAGGTTGAGAAAAATTACGTGGCTGTGCAGCAAATCCACTCAAAGAAATGGTAGAGGCCTAAAATAGTTGGTGTCTTGCTCAGCCTGTTTTTCAGCCATATAGTTCACTTCTGTTCACTGCTGAGCAGTGCAGGGACTGGTGCTGTCACAAGAGAGGGATTGATGGAGGCTGGGACTGAGCAGCACAGCTGCCAACTGTCTGACTAATGTCTAGAGTATGATGCTGTTACAAAAACTAAAGGTTATTCTGTTGTTCCAAAATGTCTTAGGTTGGTATGAAGATGAAGTTTTTCATGTGAATGCTTTCGGATTTCCGCCTACTGAGCCGTCTGCTACCACAAGGTATAAAACTGACTTTCAGCAGCCTCACTCTGGCTTCGTATTTTGTTGTAGGTTTCCAAGTCAGCTCATTACCATTTTATAATTTTGTGACATTGAAGTATGCTATTATTTCCCCTCTCCAGATATTTCAAAGTAAATACTTTCTTCTCCTGTGAAGAAGGGTTGAGGGAATTGGGCTTATTTAGCTTGGAGAAAAGAAGGCTCTGGGGAGACCTCATGGTGGCCTTCCAGTGCTTGAAGGGAGCAGATAAACAGGAGGGGGAACGGCTGTTTGTGAGGGTGGATGGTGATAGGACAAGGGGAATGGTTTTAAAGTGAGACAGGGGAGGTTTGGGTTGGATGTGAGGAGGAAGTTTTGGTGCCAGAGGGTGGTGAGGGACTGGCACAGGTTGCCCAAGGAGGCTGTGGATGCCCCATCCCTGCAGGCATTCAAGGCCAGGCTGGATGTGGCTCTGGGCAGCCTGGGCTGCTGGTTGGCGACCTGCACACAGCAGGGGGTTGGAAGTGGATGAGCACTGTGCTCCTGTGCAACCCAGGCCATGCTGTGATTCTGTGAAATACGATTTTAAGGAGGCAGTTCTGAGACTTGCATGTTCAGCGTGTTGATAACCACTGAGATCTAAACACTTCTGAACTGCAAAACTAAATAACTATTACATAGGAATAAGAAGCTCCGTGTTGCTCAGGGAATGGATGAGGGAGGGAGCCCTGGGCACACATTACCCTGAGATAATCTATGAACTTATGGCAGGGCAGTGCCCATGCTTTATATCTAGGTGACTGCCATTTATTTTCCTTGGTTTCTCCATCAGCTACTAAATGATAAAGGATGTGATTTGAGCTACCTTTCATCATCATAATAATTTAAATGGCTCAGGTGACTCATAATCAAAACTAGTAATTATTTGTGAAGAGAACAAAAGTAACATGAGTACTTCAATAATGCAGAGCCTTCTATGGGAATATAAACTTCTTTGGAGGTCCTTCCTCAACTTCAGTAAAGGCTTCCACAAAGCTGAAGCAGCTGGAGGATGAAAATGAGGATGCCATGTTTGTATTTCTTTCCGATGTGTGGCTGGACCAAACTGAAGTACTAGAAAAGCTGCATACAATGTTTTCAGGTAGGTGGTGGCCATTTTGAGTCTGAGCTTTGTTTGAGAGAAAGTTTACCATCTCCCTTGATCCTTAGCAGCATTGCTGGTGGCACTGGTAAGCGTGACAGGACGCACAGCTAGGAGGTCCCCTTCTGTGGCTGTGTTCCCTCCCTGCTTTGGGCTGAGAGCTCTGGCCTTGCAGTGAGCCTGCACAGGGAATATCCCATGGGAAACCTGTGTTGGAGAGCTGTAAGCTGATGTAGCTTTCTGTACTTGCATCCTGTGGTTGCTCACAGTGAGCATCACTGTCCATGGAGGGGAAGCTGGCCAGCATATGGCTGACAGCACGGCTGCTCTGCCCAGGGGCTGCTAACTATGATCTGAATGTGCTCCTCTGTGAAACAGTGAGTTTGGTACCTTTTTCAAAGGTATGCCTTTAAATAAAAAGGTTGGGCAACGATTTTTAAGACTGTGTTTATTGTGTGTTTTAAGTGAATTTCAGTTCTGAGAAAGTACCAGTAAGCCCAGCTGCTGACAGTATTTTACAGAACCCCACTGAACCCCAGACTCAATAAAGCCAGCGAGGTCTTGCTGCAGTTTAACGATAGCTATTTGCATTTCATGCTTGCTGTTCTATTTCTTTTGGATCTTTCCCTAACAGATTTATAAATTGGATTGTATTATATTTTTATGAGCTGTCACTTGCTTTTCATAAATCTTTTAGCGCCAATATTGTTTTGGACAGTAGCCATTTTATGTGTTTTGACAAGAAAGTTCATGAACAGTCATCCTAGCCTTAGTTTAAAGAAAACTTTTTCCTCCATCAGCAGAGGGGTGGCAGCAGGGACAGGAGGTGATTGTCCCCCTCTGCTCTGCTCTTGTGAGGCCCCAGCTGCAGTGCTGTGTGCAGGTCTGGAGCCCCCAGTACAGGAAAGGCAGGGAGCTGTTGGAGAGGGTCCAGAGGAGCCACAAAGATGAGCAGGGGGCTGCAGCACCTCCACTACAAAGACAGGCTGAGGGAGCTGGGCTTGTTCAGCATGGAGAAAAGAAAGCTGCAGGGTGAGCTCAGTGCAGCCTGCAGTGCCTAAAGGGAGCCTGCAGACAGGAGGGGAGTCAGCTCTTGGAAAGGGGAGATGGCAGCAGGACAAGGGGAAATGGTTTGAAGTTGAGGGAGGGCAGATGGAGGTTGGATGTCAGGGGGAAGTTGTGTGCTGTGAGAGTGGTGAGGTGTTGGAACAGCTGCCCAGAGAGGCTGTGATGCCCCGTCCATCCCTGGAGGTGTTCAAGGCCAGGTTGGATGGGGCCCTGGGCAGCCTGGGCTGCTGTGAAATGTGGAGGTTGGTGGCCCTGCATGGCACAGGGGGTTGGAGCTTCGTGATCCTTGAGGTCCCTTCCAACCCGGGCCGTTCTGTGGTTCTGTGAGATGCACAGTCTCTCTTGAACACTTTCTGTTTTTTTTTCACCAATGGAAAAATGTCAGTTATTCTCAAAATATGGGCTGTTTCTTCCATGCATCATTACATCAGTAATGATGGCAACATTTAGATAGCAAGCATCTGTGAGATCTGTGAATTGCTTCTTTGCATTCCAGAACAGTTTTGGAACAGCTTGTCCTGTCTGCCTTAGGTAGAATGGAGGTGTGAGAGGGCAGCTGCTTTAAAAAACAAGCAGTATAAAATTAAGGGTGCCAAACTGCTTTCACTTAAGGAAAATTGAACACATTGTCATAATATCTACTGAGAAGTTAAATAGTTAACTTTGAAGTTAGGAAACCAGTTCTGTATCCTGATGAGAGTTGGCAAGATCCTTGAACCAAACCAAGCCTGAGCTAAAACTGCAAATGCTGAAGCAATAAAGGGCTTCGGTCAAGGAGGTTAATAGACTAAGCTGGAAGAGATGCATATATCGTGTTTACCACTTTCAGACTTCTTTTTTATAGACAAGTGGTAAAGCTCATAATTGTATAATAAAAGTAATAGCAGAGGGGAATAGCAAGGAAGAAATACTGCTGAGCCATTTGCCTGCCAGAAGCAATTCTATCCTGTTCACCCCGCTGGTTTCTAACATAGTGAAGGAAATGCAAGTCTGGTGCTGCAGGCCAGGGAGCTGGAGTGGGAGCTGGAACACAAAACAAATGCCCGAGTAGATGTTTTGTTTTTGTTTTAGAGGTGGCAAATGAGTTTATTTTTTTAGCCATTGCTAAAAAACAATGTGTTTAGTGCTACTGTGAGGGTTCATCAGATCCTTAAAATGCTCGTGCAGTACTGTTGCTTTATAATGCTAAAAAATGAGTTAAACAGTAGGAGAGCTTTTGAATTGAATGATGCATGGAGATTAATAACAATCCATTGCTACTGACTTGCTATTTTTCTTTTCAAGGAAAGAATGTATTATTATTACAGGTTTTAGTTGTGTAATTATAGGACTGGGTCAATGATTAGTTGTATACACACAAACAATGTTGTTGGAACTGTAAATAATTAAAGCCTGTGTCTAGAAAATAGGGGTATTAATAGAAGCAGAGCTTGAAGTGCTGTTTTGGCTTTTGCCTTTCGTGAAATGGACTGGAGGCTGAATGATGAAAGATCTCGAGGTGGGTGGATGTTACACTCACATGTGCTTTGTTTTTCCAGGTTATTCCTCTGCTCCTCCAACCTGCTTTTTCTTTTGTGGAAATTTCTCATCTGCACCATATGGAAAAAACCAAATTCAGTCTCTGAAAGGTGTGGAATTCTTCGCAGTCAATCCTGAGCATTAAATTAAAACAAGAGGTGGTAAAACTGTTTCAGAAGGCAGAAAAGAAGTGCATTGTTTTTGCTGTGCTGAAGTGTACAGGTGATCTGTGTCACGTGTGTTTTTGTTCTAACCAAGTGCTGCTCCATGGATATTTTTTCTCTGGCTCTAGGTTCCTTGAAGGCTCTTGCAGATATAATATGTGAATATCCCAGCATTCATAAAAGGTACACAGTGAAGTGCTGTGGGGGTGGCAGGGGGAATGTGCTTGTTTTGGAAAATGTTGCTTTAATTACTTCAGGAATGAACAGATAGCACGTTTTCCCATTGTTGTGAGCCAGCTGCAATCAGGTTCCAGGCCTGTAAGATTGTTTGGGGATTGGTGTAAGGCACTGATTCTGGCTACAACAATTTGGTCATGGAAGCTGCCCGTTGAGTCAGCAAAGGTGAACCTGCCTTTCTTGGGAGCATTTCCCAGATGGATGAAGCGTGGCCCACAGTTCTCCAGAAGCTCTATTTGAGTGAGGCTTTTTTCCTCCAAAATTCCCTTGCATTCAGCAGGGATCTGCCCATGCAGTACTGCTTACTAAACTGATGTCCGGGTCTTGATGCCGCTAGCAGCAGCTGCAGGCTTTCTGTACCAACCCTGAGAAATGTCATCTGAAACACTGCCTGCATAGAGTTTCTTGTTTCTGCCTTCCTGTTCTTGCCTGCATGGTTCTCCACAGCTGTTAGTTTGAGAGCCAAGCAAAACAACACCATCCTGAAGAGGGATGGATCCTTTATCTGTCTTTCTACAGATGTTTGAATATACAAAGGAAAGAAAAGCAGGGAGACAGCCAGGCTTATCCTTTCTGGCTTCTCACCTTTGAGTTCCTAACAGTAGCTGTGAAGCAGAGCTAGTTCCTAGGATGGGCTCCCAGAGCAGTCATTTCTTAAATATAAGAGCTCTCCCACTTCAGTGTGGGATGGATATGAGCCTTATGACTCAGTTGTGATTAAAGTTGTTCATAAGGCCTGAAGGAACTGTCAGCTCTGCCGTGGAATATGTTACTTGTGTTCATCTGTGGAATTGTGGTAGTACATAAGCAATGGTTAGATACTTCTAGGATTATTTTATATGAAAGCAATGTATTTAACTCATTGCAGTAGTCGATTTGTGTTTGTTCCTGGCCCTGAAGATCCTGGTCCTGGCTCTGTTTTACCACGGTCAGTTTGCTTCACTTTTTACATTTTGAAAATCTGAATGAAATAGCTAAAGAAAGTAAGAAATTTGTGTGATTCACGTGTTGCTACTTATTTTAGACCTCCTCTGGCTGAAAACATCACTCAGGAATTCAGGCAGCTGGTGCCATTTTCAGTTTTCACCACAAACCCTTGCAGGTAACAGTTGAACTTACTGAGAGTTTTCATGTTGTTGTTTTTTTTCTTCTTTTCTTTTGAACTGAACTGAACTATTTAGTTTATGTGCAGATGTAGTGGTCTTAACATTTTTAAGTGAGGAGAATTCCTCACATTAATTGTAACTAATTTAAAATACACTAATATAGAAATAAATTAGTGATGACACCATCTTGAACAAAATGGTTTGGAAGTACTGCGAGAAGCTTAACTCAGTATAGAAAAACCTCAAAAACATTTTTTTTCTGAATCTGGAGGGAAAGAAACAAAGATGAGGAGGGATTGTTTTAATTGAAACGCGTGCTTTCATTTTGCTGTATTAAAGATTAACTTTATAATACATCTTTCCATCTGTTAGCATTTCACTGTCATTCGTTTAATTTCACTGACGTTTTCATTTAGGATTCAATATTGCACACAAGAAATCATCATCTTCCGTGAAGATTTGGTAAACAAAATGTGCAGAAACTGCGTCCGCTTCCCTAGCAGCAGCATGGACATTCCCAATCATGTGAGTTGTGTTCAGCACTTCTTGCTAACTTCTTGACTTCTTTTTTTCTTTCATCAGCAGGTCTACATTTGGGCTGCCTCTGACCTGCAGAGCTGCATGTGTTTGCAAACTTCTTAGAGTAACCAGGTTTCTTGAAAGAGTTGTGAGGAGGGATCTATACATGTGGTAGTACTGCTTGCATTTATATCTTGATAGCAGATAACCAAACCAGGATGCTTGTGGATGACATCAAGTCGTGCTGACTGTCCCATTGCACTTGTCCTTGAACTCAGAACTTACCAGCAGCTGGCTGTTGGTGTGTATGCACCAGCAATGAACGTCGTACCGCTAAACATCGATTCCTAAAGGCAAAGCTTAATAGAAATTACCTTTCTAAGATTTGATCAATTAACCAGTGACATTTGCAGTCAAGCAGCACGTTGCTTTTCCAAAAGGTCATCTGCTTCATCTGCCTTTTCACTTGAAGTCTTAATCCTGCTTTTGATACATAGACACAGCACTCTGATTCTAGTTAATGAGTGCACGGCAGTTGACGAGACTTACTGATAGAAGTGAATGAGGATGATCTAGACAATACTGGCTCATTGCTGTGATGGATGGAATCCGTTTCTATTTATTTTATAGGGTTCTTTTGTTTTTAATTTGTTTGACTTGGAAACTTCCTGTTAACTCTTCCTTCTCTCCATCGCAGCAATGCTCAGATTCTTTGTGTGCAGAGAGAACCCCATTGTGGATACTGATGCACCTGTCTTCTGTGTGCATTTTTGCATACGTGTGTGTATGCTGTGAACCTTGATTTACTCATACAGGGATTCCTGAATTCTGCCAGATGAAAATGGGAATTACAAGGGGAGCAGCTACCCAGCAGGAGGTGTCACTTAGGAATCAAAAACACAACTTCAGGGTAAAGACTGTAAAGTGTGGGTCTTGTGGTTAACTGGTATTGCAAGAAAAGCCCTGAGGAGTAAAAGCAAGAAGGCTACAGAAAATCTATGGCAGTGTTGGTACCTTCTGGGCTGGAGAAACAGATGAGCAGATTTTGCAGTTTGTGTATTAACAAAGAAAACAAATCAGCAGCTAGCTGTTGCAGTGGAATCACTGCTTTGCTACAGAAAGCCCCACTAACCAGAGGGAGCGAGAGGCATGGAAAGTATTTCCAGGTTCAAAACTTCTGTATAGGCAGAACGTTTGTAGGAATGAGACTGACTTATAGGGTATGGTTCAGATGAACTCTCTGTGTTTATCTTGCAGTTTGTAAAGACCATATTATCACAAGGACACCTGACACCACTTCCACTGTATGTTAGCCCTGTGTACTGGGCCTACGACTACGCCCTGAGGGTTTATCCTGTGCCAGACATGCTCGTCGTTGCGGATAAATACGACCCCTTCACTGTCACCAACACTGACTGCATTTGCATAAATCCTGTAAGATCTCCTTACACTTTACAGAATAAGACTTGTGCAGACAACCTTGAATTCATAAATAGCTTTATTAATATATTAGGAAAATTAATGATGGGTCAATTGCCAAAGGGAATGCAGTTACATACTGCCTCTGACCATCTGTACAGTGTTATACTTACACATTTGTGGTGTATTTTTCTTCACAGGGTTCTTTTCCAAGGAGTGGGTTTTCTTTCAAGGTATTCTACCCCTCCAACAAGACTGTTGAAGACAGGTAAATATATTCATTTTATTTGCTGACTTTCTAGTTATCAGGAGGAATACAGAAAAGCAATTATATAAACAGAACAAATCTAGCAGTTAACGCAGCAGTATGAGAAGCTCAGAAGCCTAGACCTAAAATAAGACATTCCGAAGTTATGGTCAGGAAACAGTGATGAGAAACGTGATCCAAAAGTAAACAGAAACATAGATTGTATTAAATGATTTTCAGTAACTGAGACCCAGTTGGGAAACAGATTTGTTTCTGAACATTATACTTGTTGCATGGGTTAATCACATTTAGAAACGATTTTTGGTTCATTTTGTGATCATAATCAAACTCAGAAGCCATTTTTATGCTCTGATTTCATGTATTTTACACGTGTGCTTATTCATTCCCAGTGTGGTCTTTCAACAGCTGGAAAAAAAACAAACCAGTTGCAAAACCAGAAAAACACAAACTAAACACTATCAAAACATTTACAACTGTGCTAAAATTTCCATCTGTTTGAAATAACAGTGGTAGAACCAAACAGGAAAATTGCTATTTGTCTTGTCTGCCTCTGATTCAATTTCATGTCTTTTTGCAGCAGCTTTTTGACATCTTCTGTAGAATAGGGATAAAAGATGTAAGGGATAAAAGATAGATCTGTGTTTAATTCAATCTTTACTTGAATACAGAAATAATCGTACCAAGAGGTGTTTTAGGTCTTTAGATGGATCAAAACATTATGAAGTCTTTCACAGATCACAGAATAGAATGATGTGGTATGTATTGACATTTCTTTTAACTAAACCTTTCTTTTGTTTGGTATTTTCAGCAAGCTTCAGGGTCTCTGACTTCCTCCAAGACTACAAAAAGAGACTGAGCCTTTGTGAGGCCAACTGCAGCACTCGTTTAGATGGATTGATTTTATGATGTTTTGCAGGCTGTTCATAATAAATGTCAAAGCCATGCTTATTTTGTATGAAAATAAACTTTTACACAAAAATATGCTGCATTTAGATAAAATTAATTTCCACAACACAACAAAAGAAGGCACCTGGAAGAAGCAAGGGCACATATAGGAAATAGGTATATTTTAGAAAGGAAGTGAAGAAGAGGGAGAACAGTTTTTCCCTATGCTGAGCAGAACTGAGAGCTAGTTCTCTGCTACCCACAGGAAGGGCAGCGCAGGATGGGATTTGTCTTGGGGCAGGAAAGGCATAAGGCAGATTTGCCAGGGGCTGATTAGTGCTGGCAGTGGATAGTGGTACTCAGCCAGGGAGAGGCGAAAGAGAACAGGGGTGAGGTCGTTTGAAATCCACGCGGGAGCATCAGGACGTGGCGGTACTGATTTCCATACGTGGTATAGCCTGCAGCAGTTGTAGTGGCCCTGCGGACCTCACTGGGGCGCCATCTTGCTCGGCGTCGCCATAGCAACGGACTGACAGCGCCACCGCCATCTTGTTTAGCGTAGTCATAGCAACAAAACAAGGGTGTCGCCATCTTGTTTAGCGTCGCCATAACAACGCGCTAGGCCAGAACGGAGCCGCCATCTTGTTTATGCGTCTCCACAGCAACCGGCGCGGCCATGGCGGGCCCGGGGCGGCTGGAGGAGCTGGAGCTGAGCTCCGAGGAAGCGGAGCGGCTGCAGCGGGCCTTCCGCGACGAGCGGTTCCGGGCGCTGTTCGCCGAGTACGCGGCGGAGCTGGCCGACCCGGAGCAGCGGCGGCTGTACGAGGAGGAGGTGACGGCCCTGGAGCGGGAGCGCGGCGTGGAGGTGCGCTTCATCCACCCGACGCCGGGCTACGTGCTGCGCACCAGCCAGGCCGGCTCCCGCCGCTGCTACCTCAACATCTGCAGCAACCCGCACGTCGCCCCGCCGCAGGCCCGCGCCGAGCCGGGCGGCCAACGTTGGGCGCTGCCCCACAGCCTGGCGCCGGGCCGCGAGGAGCTGGGCCGGGCCGGCCGCCGCTGCCTCGTTTACGATGTCGTCTTCCACCCCGCCGCGCTCCGCTTGGCCGCCCGCAGCGCCCGCTTCCGCCGGCTGCTCAGCGACGCGGCCATGGAGGCCGTGGAGAGCCGCTTCTCCGTGCAGCTCGACCGCGCCAACGCATCCGTGCTCCGCGGCGCCCGCTACAAGGGCGTCCCGCAGGCGCCCGTCATCCGCTCCCCGCTGCCTGGCGGCGCCCCGCAGCCGCCCTCTGACACCGCCCTGGCGCCGCCGCCGCTCCCCCCGCCCGGCCTTCCTTCCGCCGCTCCCCCGCCGGCCCCCGGCCCGCCGCCCGGCCCGCCGCCCGGCCCCACCACCCCGCGCTGGAGCGTCCGCCACCGCTCCTACGTGGACTTACAGGACTACTGCCACGACTCGGCGCCCGGCCCGGTGCCCCGGGAGCTGGTGGTGACGGTGGAGCTGCCGCTGCTCCGCTCCGCCGCTCAGGCCGAGCTGGAGGTCCGCCCGCAGGAGCTGCGCCTCGACTCGCGGCGGCCCGCCTACCGCCTCCGCCTCCGCCTCCCGTACCGCGTGGACGAGAGCGCAGGCCGCGCCGTTTTCGACAAGGCCGAGCGGCGGCTGCTGGTCACGCTGCCCGTCGTACCGCCGCCCGGCCCGGGGGCGCCGCTCGGGGAAGCCGGCGGGGAGCGGTGGGAGGAGCCCCGGGAGGAGGCCCGGCCCGGCCCGGAGCTCCCTGACGAGCCGGCGACCGCATCCTCCCCGCCGCCCCGCTCCGAGGCCGCTTTCCCGAGCGCCGGCCCCGAGCCTGGAGCCACTTTCCCCGCTCCGAGCGCCGGCTCCGAGCCAGCTCCTCCCGACGGGGCCCCCCCTCCGTGCCCGGCCGAGGGCGGCCCCGGCCACATGGCTCATCCCCGGAGCGGGGGTGACTCCGGTCCCGCCGCTGCTGCGTGCCCTCCCTTCCGGTGCCGCCAGGATGAGGCCTCCCTCACCCTGCTCCTGCCGGTGCCCGGCATCCAGCCCCAGAGCCTCAGCGGGGAGGTGGCCGCCAACCGCTACAGCGTCCGCTTCTCCAGCGGTGCCGTTGCCTATGCCCTCATCCTGCAGTTCCCTGCCGCCAATAGGCTGGCTGCCCCCGAGACCAGCGTCAGCGTGGGCGCCCACAACGCTGTCATCCTGCTTGCCAAGGCCGCGGAGAGCACCGGGCTTTGGGAGAAGTACTGCTTCGGCCTCGACGCCTCCGCTCTGCAGGTAACAGCTTCCAGGGGTTGCTGTGCTCTCCCCACGTCGCAGCACTGTGTGTGTGATATCTCTTAGGTTATCACTTGCAGGGCTGGTAGCAGATGTCAGTGTGACAAATGACATAATTAGTGCTGGTATCATGTGAGTGGAACGAAGGTCGTGTTGTGGAGCTGATAGCTTCGTCCTTGGGGCTGGAATGACTTCTGCCTCCAGAGCTGAGTCTTTTCCTGAAAGAAATGCTGATATGAGTGAAAATGGCATGGCCTTCATCCTTAACCTTTCCCACGTGTGTTTGCCAAGATTGCCAAGTTCACCAGCTGCTTCTCACAGCAACATTGCAAACCAATAGGAAAGCACAGTGCTGTGCTCTGGGGGAGCCTGTGGAATGAGGATGTTGAGTAAGATGATCTCCAGAGGTCCCTTCCAACCTCAGCTGTTCTGTAACAACCTCCTGGCTCACTCAGCCTGTGTATGTGAAGAAAGGAGATGTTGGTCACCCACCAGAGGCACACACGTGTGCAGCTCCTTGAAATGCAGTTGTGAGGGGAGCCTTTCAGTTCAGCATTCCCTCTACAGCTGCAAAACGCAGTACTGTAGCCACAGTAGCTGTGAGCAGTCTCCCCCTGTGCTGGTGTGCTTCCCCATCCCTTCATTACATCTGAGTATGGTTCTTGTGGAGATGTTTTTTTCTTCTGAGGGCCATTAGGCAGTAGATGCTCTGTGTGATGGAGAAATACAGCATGTCTGCTGCATCTGGATGACACCTCGCTGAGGGCCAGCACTCTCTCCAGAAGGTGCTCTGTGAAGCAGCACTCACACAAGTTTGGTGGAGAAGTTCTCCATCAAATCCACCCTTCTGTACGCTCGGTGCCTCATGTAACTTATGTGAGCAGGGGTTAAGGCTGTGTAAATCTTACTGAACTTTTCGGCCCTGTGACTTTGAGCTTATCTGTGTTTTAGAAAATCAAACACTTTGCACTTTGGATCACAAACTATGGGAGTGCGAGTCTGCAAAACTGGTGAAGTATATCCAAAGGGATGATGGCTTGGAGCCTTAATTGCTCAGCCCCTACAGTTGGAGCATACTGCGTGATTCTGAGGGAGATACATTTATCCCATTAGTATCTGTGCAGCTGAAGCTTCCTGTTTATTTCCCATCTAGCAGGCTAACACCTTTCCTGTGAGCTTCTCTGAAGGAGGAGCTGATCAGCTGGGTATCAGAGAGGATGGATTTATTGAGAACCACCCGCACTGAACTGCTTACAGTGTATTTCCTTGACTTGTAGCAGAGCAGGAGCCTGCAAGTCTGTACAGTTGGGAGCACAAAGTGTTTGACACTGCTGCTGGTCTGTAGAAGCAAACACTGCTGATGCAGTGTCAGGTTGCATGCAGGAGGCTCTTGTGCCAACTGCTGCCTATGTTCTTTGTGCATAGGGAAGGGATGAATGGCAACTAGAAGCGTTCTGACTGCTTTGTCACCTAGTCTGCATATATCCATCCCCTGCATCGTGTGCCATGATGCATGTCAGCCTGCTCACTTGTTGGTTGATAGCAGACAGGCCTAAACATACATCTAGCAATCTTACTCCTGGAGCATCTGATAGCCTGCTGCAGTTCTCCAGGGACGTTAGCAGAAATGGTGGGGTGAGGATGCAGTGGTTTGCAGACGTCACTGTGATTGATGCTCATTCATTAGCATTTATCATTTTAAATGGTTATAGCAAAATCCTACGTTGTAAGGGAGCAAAGCACAGCTTTCTGTGACTCTTTGCAGGGTTCTTGCTGAAAATTCATTTTGGGAGCAGGAAATTCTGCTGCAGTGTCTGGTGCTTTGGCTGACGGATGTGTTTGCATGCTTTGATCTCAGCCTTGCAGGTAGGATATTTGATGTATTTGTTATTATGATGGGGGAACATCTTTCTAGGGAAAAGTGTTCAAATGCTACTCAAGAATGGAATTTTGATCAACTCTTTTTTTTTTTTGACAAAACCCCCATATCTTTAAATGTTCTGAGTTTATTATACATTGCAAAGTGTTTTGGCTGGAGTAGTAGGAGGAGGAGCTCTGGAATTAGTCACAGGCCTCCCAGCCATTCATTTATGTAGCAGAGTGAAAAAGACAGATTTCTTCTGTGGTGCAGCCCTTTTGGATCCAGGACAGCAAATTGAAGCAGTTGGAATAATCTGAAGTCATTTGTTCTGTTTGCTTTTCTTCTGAACTGTGCTATTTCCCAGAAGTGCCTGTGCCAGCACAGATAGCTGCATTCACTCAGAGAGAAGTGAGAAAAATTAATATTTAATTAGAGCTACTATTATATGCTGTCTTCTGTCCATTAACGATTAGTCTGCGGTAGCTTCTCCTCTACTAATGTTGGTTTCCTCGATTTGTCTGCTGTAATCTCTGTTATTTTTCTCCTGTGGATCTATCCCTGTAAATCAGAGCTGTGCACTGGGATCTGCCAGCAGCTGCATCGATCGCAGAGGAGAGCACTTTAGGGATAAGCTCAGCAGCAGTGCCCCACTGAATGGCATTAGGTGGCTTTTGGTGGCCTGGGTGAGCAGAATGTTATCCTTTACCTCTGGTCTGCCTGCTTGTAGCCCCTTCTCCCACAGGGGATAGCAAACAAAGAGCCAGTGCTCTTCATGGACAGGAAATGCCCATCCTGATATCTTCTAGGAATCCACTTATGGGAGACGAAGGCCTGGAGCAGGTTCCTTGCTGGGTGAGTGATGCAGAAACGTGCCTAGCTCGCTGCTGGCTGTTCCAGTCCCCCGTGATGCTGCCCGTGTAATTGCCTCCCATTAACTCACCAAACAGCCAGCAAAATGCATTGGGATAATTGCTCTCTGCACGAGCAGAATGTGTGTCTTCAGAGCCCCATCCCCAGGCTGCGATGTAGCGCAGCACGTGGCTGCATTTTATCTCCTGTGTGCCTCTGCCCAGATCAGCATGCCGATAGCTGCGCCCGTAATTGCACAGCTCTGCCTCGCGTGCTTCTGAACTTCTGTTCCCACAATGGCCTCTTTTCTCCTCAGAAATTGGACTGATGCAGATAATGGAAGAAGAATGAGTCGTGCTCCGCTTAGAACAGTGCTCTTGAAACAGAACTTCAAGGACTGGGTTTCCTTTTGTAAAGGCAGAGCCTCTTGAATCGCCGTGCTGAAAGATGGTATATTTAGAGCTCGGTTTCCATAGATGCTGAGCAGTCTGGATTTCCACCCCAGCTAAAGCAAGTGCTTATTTTCAGCAAACCTCTGCAGCACAACAGTCCTCCGCCCCCCAGACCTCAGATGTGTTGCTGCAAGGACTCCTTCATTTGATAGCTCTTAATGTCACTGATGTTCCCACTTTGCTGCGCAGTGAAGCTCTCTGCCAACCCTGAGCCGTACCTCTCTGATCAGCAGTTGCAGCCATTGCTTTTTTTTCCTTTCAGAGCAGTCTCCTTCCTTGGCCAAACCACGGTGAGCAGAAATCCTATGAAAAACAGAAATTTCATAACATTGGACTTGGATTTATGTTTCGGGGGCTCAGATGTTACTGTTTGTCACAAGCTGCTATGCTCTGCTGCAGATCTCGACGTGTCGATCCCTCTGCCCTTCTCTCCCAGTCCTGTTTTTCCAGGAGAGTGTGTCTGAATCCTAAGAGCTCACGCTGAGGAAACCCCCTACACCAGAGAACCCTCCCCCCTTTCTTTTTAAGACAACAGAACCTGTGAAATATGTTATGAAAAAGAATAGCTGAGAGCTAAATACCCATCAGTAACATTTGTGAGCCTGCCAGGCAAGGTTTCTGAGAACAGCATGTCCTGGAATGTCCCAGTTCACAGCAGAGCTGGAGTTGGGAAATTACTGAAACCATGGCTTTGTAGAGTGCTGTTGTGTCATGTTTGCTCTCCTGTTTGATTCTGAACAGAAATACAAGCCAGGATACTCAGCAGCTCCTCTCAGGCTCGCTGTTGCAGCCCATCAGCATTTCACGTGCCACGTTCACGTTCATTTCATGTTCATTTCCCTTACCTACCATCAGTGCAACCAAAGAAACTTGCTTTTTCACTACTGTGTGATATACAGTCTCTTCTTTGCTTAGGAAAGATGTGTTGTGAGCATTACTTAACACAGGTATCTGAAAGAGAATTGTGCAGTGACACGAAGCTTTGCTTCACTTCTGTGGGAATGCTTATATCTTCATGGGGAAGTGTTTGATGGCTGTGTTACTGAACACAGTGTGGTGTTTCTGCTCGGCCTGGCCACCAGAGCCCAGTGAGACCCTATCAAAGCTCTTGCTGTTTTTTCCTTTGCTAGGAGCCCTTAGATAACGCTGCAGCACTGTAACCTCTGGTCACTGCCACGTGTCCAACCTCTGGACTGTGTCCAGGCACTGTGGCTGGGCCTGCTCCCCTGCTCAGCTTTCCTCGTGATCAGAGATCTCAGACTTAGGACTCTGGTGGAGGAACGGTCTTGGTTTGAGGGGCAACCGAGTGTGCAGCCTGCAGAGTTGTTGGAGTGCAAGAAACCTTTGCATTTGAAGGCTCTGATTATCAGGAAGAGCTTTGAGCTGGGGAATGGATGGACTGCTGCAGTGTGTTCCTGCAGGGTGCCAGCACATCCAGCCAGCAGTGCTGGATCACAGCTGTGAGCTTGGATGCAGCCCTGCTGCCTTTATGCACCCATGTTTTGCCTTCGGTTCCAAGCTGTTCAGAGCTGTTAGATGTTTTCTTTTAACATTCAATCAGTGTTACCATTTTCAGTCATCAAACTGCTAAAAAGAGTCAATATCCCTTGGTGATGGCATTGTCTTAGAAAATGGTGCTAGAAAATGAGCCTTTTGCATTTAAACTTTATGAAAGTTTGGGTTTGATTCACTTAATTTTGGGCTCAGCGCTTCAGGACCCTTCATGAGGTTTTTGGGAGACCAGAGAAGGTTGGAAAAGGACAACAGAACCAAGTCACTGGTTTTTTTTTTCTTCCAAAGTAACCTCTTTGGTTAGGATCTGGGGAACTATAGGCCTGTCAGCCTGACCTCAGTGCCAGGGAAGGTTATGGAGCAAATCATCTTGGATGAGATTGCACGGCATGTATGCAGTGTCCAGGGGATCAGGCCCAGCCAGCACGGGTTCATGAAAGGCAGGTCGTGCTTGACCAACCTCATCTCTTTCTACGACTGGGTGACCAGTCTGATAGATGAGGGAAGGGCTGTTGATGTAGTCTTCCTAGACTTCAGCAAAGCCTTTGACACGGTCCCTCACAGGCTTCTTCTGGGGAAACTGGCTGCCCGTGGTCTGAACAGGTCTACCCTTCTTTGGGTAAGGAACTGGCTACAAGGCCGTGCCCAGAGGGTCGTGGCGAATGAAGTCCAGCTGGAGATCTGTTTCAAGTGGTGTCCCCCAGGGGTTGGTACTGGGGCCCATCTTGTTTAATATCTTTATTGATGACCTAGATGAGGGCATTGAGTGCACCCTCAGCAAGTTTGCAGCTGACACCAAGCTGGGAGGTGGTGTGGATCTGCCTGAGGGTAGGGCGGCCCTTCAGAGGGATTTAGACAGGCTGAACCGCTGGGCTGAGGTGAATGGGATGAGGTTCAACAAGGCCAAGTGTCAAGTTCTGCACTTTGGGCACAACAACCCCATGCAGCGTTACAGGCTTGGGGGTGAGTGGCTTGATGAATGTGAAGAAGAGAAGGACCTGGGGGTGTTGGTTGATGCTCGGCTGAACATGAGCCGACAGTGTGCCCAGGTGGCCAAGAGGGCCAACGGCATCCTGGCCTGCATTAGAAATAGTGTGGCCAGCAGGAGCAGGGAGGTGATCATCCCCCTGTACTCAGCACTGGTGAGGCCGCACCTCGAGTACTGTGTTCAGTTTTGGGCTCCTCACTACAGGAAAGATGTTGAGGTCCTGGAGCGTGTGCAGAGAAGGGCAACGAAACTGGTGAGGGGTCTGGAGCACAGGGCTGATGAGGAGCAGCTGAGGGAGCTGGGAATGTTCAGTGTGGAGAAGAGGAGCTCAGGGGAGACCTCACTGCACTCTACAACTTCCTGAAGGGAGGTTGTGGTGAAGAGGGGTTTGGCCTCTTCTCCCCAGCAATGAGCAGGACTTGGGGCAGTGGCTGCAAGTTGTATCAGAGGAGGTTTAGGTTAGACATAAGGAAGAACTTCTTCTCTCAGAGAGTGGTCAGGCAGTGGAATGGCTGCCCAGGGAGGTGGTGGAGTCCCTGGCAGTGTTCAAGAGGTGTCTGGATGACGTGCTGCGTGATATGGTTTAGTGCTGGTGGTGGCAGTGGTGATGAGGAGATGGTTGGACTCGATGATCTTATAGGTCGTTTCCAACCTTGTAATTCTATGATTCTATGATTCTCTTTCCAAACTACATTCAAATGATAGTTTGCTTTTGCTATAAAGCAAATGCCTGATGAACTTTGAATTGATAGGTTCATTATGGGAATAATGTTCTTACACAGAGTGGTTGTGTCAGGAAACATTCACCTGCTGATGAAGCCCATGGAAGCGCTTTTCGAGCTGTTGGATCTTTGCAGTCATTAAAACCTTACAGAAGTTTTCCCTCTGAGCCTCCAGTTCAGCACCTCCGCTCCCCAGCACCGTGAGCCTCGAAGCCCCATGCATTGAGGCCCTACAGACAGAGGGGTCTGTGCTCCAGGGATCAGCCTCTCCCTGCAGGAGATGCACGGATGCTGTAAGCCTGAGGTCTGCCCCTCTTTTCAAACCCTCGCAGCCTGTGTCAGGGCCTGGAGTACGAAGTGCAGAGCAGAGGGCTCAGAGTGCAGCTGTGTGAGGGCAGGGCTGAGAGCCACCAGGAAGAGCAAATGCAGTTCTGAGCTGCTACAGCAGTATCATAAATAGCAGAAAACAATTTAAGATGCAGTAATTTCCTTATAGGGTCACTGGAATCATCCGTGCAGGCTCATCATTTGCTGCTGCATTTACGGGCCAGAGCAAACAGGTTTTTAAATACATTGCTGAATGACTTCTTGCCGAAGTCCGTGCCTTGATAACATCTGCAGGAGTAGAAATGGCTCGGCATATGCTCGCTGCGAACGCAGAGTTTGAATTACAGTTGCTGGTTGTCTGAACACGCTAATGACAGTCATTGTATTGGTAACAAATGGCACTGCTTGTGCCAACAGCACCTGCTGCTTTGATTTCTGCCCGGCTGCTGGCTTTCAGACTTCAACTACTTCCTTGCAGTGTAAGTGCAGGGCTGTGGGAGTAGAGCACAAAGCTGGTACGAGAGCTGCAGCACTGAGACAGAACGGTGCAAGCAGCAGCACGAGCAGTGGCTGCTTGTCCTCAGCTAGATGCTGAGCCTGTTGTGGGGAAGCTTTGTGGAAGTTTCCACTTGTGACGGTTCCTGCACTGAATAGTGAAAATAATAGGGAGCTATTTTATTTTTCCCATACAGATTTTGTTTCTGTTAAGATAACAGTCAAGTGTTGTACCTTAGAAACAGTGCAGCATCCGAGTGTGCGTAAGGCTGCATCCATAGGGGCAAAAATGAATTACCTCTTTGTTGCTCAGGTGCTGCTAACTGGATGTAACTTTCGTTGGGCTGACAAGAGGGTGTGACAGAATGAGATGTTTTGGATATGAGCGACGGCAGAAGCCTTGCAACTTATTCCTCCTGTTTCCAACTCAAGTGTTCACTGCTGAATGGAAACGTCATTCCCCCAGGCAGCCCTCTGGGTAGAACTGGTTTTGCTGTGCTGAGTGAGGTCTGTCTACCCACAGCCTTAAGCAGATGCCTTTGGAAGAATAGGAGCACCGGGTCCACCACACTTAGGAAACTGCTCCTCCAGGATGTGTTTTAGGGCTGTTCATTAACTGTAAGCGATTGAAATCTTAAAACCTGTGGCAACGTGTTTGGTGCTGCTGCTGAACCGCAGCTGACACAGCCTCAGGACCTGCCCCAGCCTGCGTGAGCCTTGGGCACCTCTCTGCTTCTTCCAGTCGCTCTTGGCTCGTGCCTAAGGGGACACCTGAGGAGCCTTCTCAGGTGGATGTGAAAGGAATACCGACATGCGTGTTTATGGCTGTGGCTTCTGAGGGTCTGGATGCCTCAGGTGTTTGCATTTTCCCAAAGCAAGAGGCTGAAACAAATCCCTGCATGCTCAAGACCGCCTGATGGTAGGACAGGTGAGGACAGCAGAACCGCATCACTGTGAATGGTTCCTCAGACCTGTATATGAATCGTGGATCCAAAGAGAGAAAGCATGTTGCTTTCCTCTGCACTTGGAATCAACATGAGCTAAGTGCTCCTCTGTGTTGGCTTCACTGCATCCCTTGTGAGTGTCCCACGCAGAATCTGTATCCACAAGACTGCTGGTTTGTGACTCGGGCTCCTGGCGTTGTTCCATGTGGGTTTCTTGCTCCAGTACCTCTGAAGTATGGGACAGAATGAACATAAACTGCTCTTTCTTTTCTTTAGGAGAGGTTATTTGTCAGTGAAGAAAACGTTGATGGATTCCTACGCACTGTTCTGTGCCCCTCCTCGTGCATGCAGTCGGACCTGGAAGCTCAGACGTCGATTGAGGTGCTCGATGTGTCTGAGGACAGAACTCAGATCAGGCTGAAGGTAAGGAGCTCTGGCAGCAGTACATGCTGCCAACTGATTTCTGTACTTCAGTCAGAGAGCATCAGCTTGAGTGCAACAGCTCTGTCTTGATGTAGCACAAAAAGCCACAGCATATGGTGCATTTGTAAGCATTGGTGTCAGTTTGTAGGGAGAGGTTCACATTTGTGCCATTTAATATCACCAAAGGATTGGAACTTCATTATATTTCGCTGGGAAAGTGGAGAGCCGTGATGCTGTCATTGGAGATGTTCTTTCACGTTGCAGGAATACACAGTGGGCATCCATGCACTGTCTCTTGCTGATAGAAAAGTGGCCAACTAGTTACCTAGTGTGCCTTCTTCAGAGCAGTCCCATGTGCATCCAGGTGATGACAACACGCTGCAAACAAATGAGGGCAGATGTCTTCTGAACAAAACCAGAACATTCTTAACATTGAACTAAATAAGTGAATGCTCCACGTCCTTCCTATTTACAACAGTTGGGTGGAGCCTGGTAAGCAGAGCTGGGCTTACACCAGGGACTGGGGGCAGGAGGGAGGGCAGGAAGCTGCTGCTGGTGGCTGACACATGAAGGATCCTTAGGATGGGCAGAGAGAGTTCTGTTGCTGCCAGTATTTCATGCTCTGCCTTATCACAAGGACAGTGAAAACCTGGAGAATTTTCTTTGCGAAGAATTGGGTCTCAGACACTTTAAAAGTATTTCTTTTGGTTCTTAGCAGTGCGAGCCACGGCTCTGAGGTCAGGGAAGCTGTGATGCAGGCAGTGCAGCCCCATGCCCAGCTCTCCTTGCCTGCTGGTGGGAGGCCGTGCTACCTGTGAGGATTGGGCAGCAGCAGGTGGCACAGCTCTCCTGAGGCACACAGAGCAATTCCTCGATGAACTCGCTGAGGCCGATGGAGAAAGGCAGCCTGCTTGCCAGTCCCTATGTTCTCAAACAGCAAGACGGTCGTTTCCCTCACTGTTAGGTTAAAAGCTGCTCCTCGCAATGAGAGTTCGGCTCCTTTGGCTGATGTTGTCACCTCTGGGCACGGTGGCTTTGCCTTTTTCCACTCTGTTAATTGCATTATAAGCCATGACTGTGTGGAAGCCGCCCAGTAGCGTTTCCTACTGCAGAGGAAACCCTGAGGAAGCGAGCAGCCTCCCGGCCCCTCATTCCCACTGCACGGGATCAGGAAAACCTCTGCTCCACACTGACTGCTTCCTGGGGGGAGAAACGAGCATCCCTGCCTGCTTCACAGCAGCTCGGGCTGCCTGGTCAGCTTCAGATATAAAACAAGGAATGTATTTTCTCCTCAGGCGCAGGAAGCAGCCAGTTCTGAATGCGATGAAACCAAACAAGCAGTGAGCAGCTCAGGAGGAGTCGTCGCTGCGAGGAACAACGGGGACCACCTCCAAACAGAGCCAGAGTCAGAGCGTGTGGCCACTGGCACGGCTGAGCAACGGCCTGCACAAAACCAGCGAGCTGCCGCATCTTTAGTAACAGCTGAAACAATAGGAGAAGTGGATGGAAGTTCACAGCATTGTTTGCAGCAGGAACCTTCTGACACCGGTGCGGCGCTTCCTGGCAAACCTGGGGGAAAAGAGCGAGCTTTAGATGAGGCATTTGCAGGCCTGGGGTTGGAGGGGGGGCGGGCAGGGGGGGCGGGGAGCCCAGCTGCATCCCCACTCCTGCAGGAGGTGGGTGAGGATGGGAGCGTGCAGAGCATTAGGGACCACAGCACACACTGCAGCATTGCCTTCCAGAACTCCGTGCTGTATGAACTGGACTAGCGGCGCCGCGCCAGCATTTCCTCCTCGTGTTTGACTGTGGTTTATGGCTGCAGGGCTGAAAGCAGAACCGGGTTCCTTCTGAAACTCTTAATCTGTCAACGAAGAACGCTTAAGCCATTAATATTTTGTGAAGTTAACATGTCTAAGTTTCCTTTATTCATACGTATGGGTTGAACTAATTTCACTGATGGGAACGATGCAGCTGAAGCTCTGCGCTCCTAGAAGACAGTGCCTCTTTATTGTTTATGTAACTTTCTTAATCTGTTGCCAAATTACATGGAGTAGTTGTATATCCTTCTTCTAATGGCTCCCTCAGGAGCTGCTGTATTTAGTCCACCTAGAAATGAGCAGTGTTCATCATTTGCTCAAACCCTTCATTTTGTGATAACTGCAGGATTAGGCAGCCGCCGAGTTCTAGCAATCAAATGAAATTCCTAATTACACGGAGAAGTTCTAATTAGTCTCCTAGAAATAATTAGCATTTATACCACATATTCTGCCCTAGTCCATGTTTTCAGTGATGCAGCATCCAAGCACAGCCCCGTCTGTCAGCTGAACAAACACAACCGTGCAATAAAACCATCCTGTCTCGTGGCCGTCTGCTCAGTGCAGGCGACTTCTGGAACTGATTCCCTTCATCCAGAGGAGATGCACTGTTGAGAAGCAGCTCCATGGGAGCTGGAGCACGCTGCGGGCTCCTCCTCTCTGAAGTGCAATAACCAGGAGAACAAATCTACAGTAAACTTTCAATTCCCATTCTGACTGCTTCTGCTTCTGGTTTTTGAGTTGCACAAGACCGTAACTCTTCAGAACACAGTTAAATGGGACGTGTTTCACAGCAGCTCTGGAATTGGCCCCGTGCTGCTCTGTGAGCTGCAGTGCAGAAGTCCCTGGGGACAGAGGGCCCCGGGGTGGGGGCTGTGCAGGGAAGGTGAGCCCACGGTGGTGCAGCCCTGGGGGAGGGATGGGGGGAGCTGACACAGCCTGCACTGCTGTTCTCAGCATCAGCCCTGACTGTGGAACGATGAAATGTAGCAAATACCAAAGCTCATACAAAATCTTGGCACTCAAATTACCCGTAACAAAAATGCAGTTTATCATGGCACATTCAGAGTAAACATTTTGTATTATTTGGACTATTTCACAAAACCTGGCTCGCTCTGGAAAGAACATTTCAGTGACACGCTCACAACCCAAAGTGGTGTCAAGGTGGGGAAGAAGGGCAGTGCTGCCCGTGTCCCCGTGCACTGTTACCACTGGTCTCCTAACAACACCAGCCCTATTCCATCTGATTAAGAAACAAAATTGGTTTTTCATATTCCCCCCAGCATCCCTCAACGTAAAATCTACCTGTGCCACCTTCAGTAGCAGCTTCCTTTGCTAACACACCTGTGTTCTACAAACCTCTCTGCTGCCAGAGGTGCTGTGCCATCACCTTAACCCACACTGACGAGTGCTGGCTGTTAACGAAGGGCTCTGCTGCTTTCACCTCTGTTCAGCCCCTTCCATCACCCAGCACTGCTCCCACTTCACGCTGCTGACAGCTCCAATGCAAGCTGGGGAGCAGCACACAGCTGCTCCTCTACTCTAGCTCCATTAGTGCCATTCATTCAAACCACAGTGAAGTTCAGTGCAGGCTGATGGATGCCGTCCCACGTCCCGGCTCCGCAGCAACACAAGAGGCCATCACCTTTATAGGATAATGAAGAACTCCTCCAGCATTACAAAACAACTGAATTTTATTTTGGCAGAACTAAAAAAATTGTATATATTTATCTACATCGTAGTAAAAACAATGATTTTTTTCTTTTTTTCCTTCATATATTCACCAACACGCAGCCAACCACCCGGCACAGCACGGCGCCGCGGATGGCAGGGAGGCAACGCGCTGCCCCAGGACACGGTGCAGAAAAGGAACCCAAAGCGTACACAGCGAGCACTGCAAAGACGTGCTTGGTGCAGAGCTCTCTCCTCCTCTTCCTCCTTTTATTCGTCCTCCAGGTGAGCGCAGCACGGAGCACAACCATCCACACTGCTCCACAGCCCGGCCGCACACAGCGCTGCCGAGCTCCGCACACCGGAGATGAACGTTTTGGGACACCTTTGACATGAATGTTTATTCATATTAAAGCAGAAACCAACTCATAAATGCTTGTTTTTTTCGTTTGTTTTTCTCTTTATACACGTGTGTGTCTGTAAAAGACGGGATGGGGCAGTTCAAAAAGGAGAAGGCTGCGAGCGAGGTCCTCACTGGAGGCGGCGATAACTCTTACAGAGTTCGTGGTCCCGGATGTCCCCCCAGCCTCCGTTCTTGACGTGAGGGGACAGGGGGGCCATGGAGTACCTTTTGCTGACGCTCATCGTCTTGGGGAACAGGTACTGCCGGTTGCTGCTCAACAGAGAGTCGATTTTGGCACTCTGGGAGGACGGCCTGCAGGACTTCTTGTGGTGCATGCCGCAGTCTCCCGTGTGAAACACGCGCGGGATTTCGGGTACCAGCACCTTCCAGAACTTTGGAAGACACGAGACAGTCAAGTGCTGCAGCGTCCAGTCCCAGTTGTAGTCATCGTACGTGCAGAAGGCGTCCGTGCACTCGATGAGCTGCCTGTAGGTGTCTCTGCCGAAGGCCATGCCCATGTTGTGCTCCGTGGACTTCCACGTCTTCACCTCTGCCTTGTCGGCGCGGCCGGCGAAGCCCCCGCGGCCCAGTGCGTAGGAGCCCAGCGAGACCAGCTGGCACTCGGGGCAGTCGCGCTGCCGCAGCGCCCACAGCCGCTTGAGGACGTGGTAGAAGTCGGGCGCCAGGTAGTGGTCCTCCTCCAGGAAGACGAAGGGCCCGGCGTGCTCCCGCAGCGCCCGCACGCGCTCCCACACGAAGTGCAGCTTCCACCACCAGTGGTGCTTGGTCTGCGAGAAGCGCGCCTCGCGGTAGTGGCCGAACGAGTCGGGGAACTCGGCGTTGAGGCAGCCCAGGCGCAGCGCCGCCGCCCTGCCCACGTCGCGGGGGCAGTCGCGGGGGTCGTGGCCGGGGAACTCGCGGGGGTACAGCTGCACGCTGAAGGGGAAGAAGACCTGCAGCACCGGGCAGAAGTCCACGCCGGCCGCCAGCCGGTTCAGCTCGTCGGCCCACAGGTCGTGGCTCAGCACCAGCAGCACGTTCTCCACGCCCGCCGCGCGCCGCAGGGACTCGAGCAGCAGCCGCAGGTGCTCGGCGCGGTCGTGCACCTGCACCACCAGCACCACGTCGGGGCCGCCGGGCCGGGCCGGGAAGCGCCCCGCGTTGCGCAGCGGTTGGTCGAAGTTGAGGCGGTAGACGAGCGAGCGGTAGCTCAGCGTGCCGTTCTCCGCGCCGGCGGTCGGGGCGGCGGCGGAGGCCGAGGCCGAGGCGTTGCCGGCGCCGGCGGGGCGGCGCGGCGCTTCGCTGACCCGCGGCGGCTCTCCGGTGCCGCCCCGCTGCTGCGGCTGCTGCGGCCGCCTCCGCCGCCCGCCCGTCCCCCCGCCTCCCCACAGCACCAGCGCGCAGGCCGCCAGCGCCAGCGCCAGCAGCAGCACCTTCCGCTTGTAGATCCGCAGCCTCATCCTCCCGCCGCCGGCGGCCGCGCTGCCGCCGGCGCCGCCGCTCCCGCTCCCCGCTCCGCGCGTGTGCGCGCCGCCGCCGCCCCACGCTCACACGTCGCCGCCCGCCATAGGGCGCCCGCGTCCAGCGCCGCCGCGTCCTCATTGGCCACCGGCGACGCCATTTTGAGAGGGGCTTCCGGCGGGGCGGAGCTGCGTGCGTGTGTGCGCCCGTGTGTCTGTGTGTGTGTGCGTGTTTGTGCGTGCGGGGAGCGGGGTACGGCCGTGGTGCCCGGGGACATGAAGGGACGCCGTCTGTGGAGCCGCTCCGGATCTGCGGCACTGAGGTGGATCCTAACAGAGGTCGCTCCCGGCCGTGCCGATGGGACGATACACCGCACGCAGAGAGCAGATTCAGCATTTAATGACACAGAACGGTACAGGAACGTTTAAAACAGCAGAGTGAAGAAACCTTTACACATCAGAGTGAAGAACTCCCGGGTCTCTCCGACATCATCATTACACACCAGGAACCCCCGGCGTGGGATTCAATCTGCACAACGCCCAAGGAAACAAAGCACAGCTGGTGTGTTTAGAAAAGGTGTTTCTATTACAAAGAGATACAAATAGTTCAGTAAAAAAACGACAACAAAAGGCCCCTTCTTGAAGCACAGGCAATAAGGAGAACACAACTGGAGTACATTCTCATTCAACCAGCATTTCTGGCTCCTGGCAGAGGCTCCAGAAGCAGCTGGGCACCGCGTCCCCTCCACGCAAGGCTGCGACAGAGAACCTCCTGCAGCTCCTGCGAGAACAGGGCTGTCAGTGGTCGGCGCTGCTCTGCAGGTACCTGTCCAGGAACTGGGAATAGCAGCCCAGAGAACAGAAGTAGCAGATGATGGGCGCCTCCGTGCCGCCCATGTTGTCCACCAGGACCACGGTGTGAGCCACGTGGTGCAGGTTCATGGTCACCGTCAGCTGAATGAAGCTGCTCAGGCAGGCGCTGCCGCACTGGCAGGTCTTGGCCACTTCCAGATCTTTGCAAAGGTGGGAAGGCAGCAGCTGACAACCGTACGGGATTCTGTTGGACAAGAGCAGGAGGTGAAATCAATCAGTGTCACTCAAACACAGCCGTGCTGCACGCTGTCAGTGCCGAAGCGAGACCGTCCCCAGCACAAAGCTGAGTTGTGGCCGCTTTCTGAGAGAGCCACAGATATCACACAGCTGCGTTTCTGACCCCCAAGTGCCAAGGATTTGACCTCCGGAAAACACTGCACCAAGCAGCAGGGATTCCCACAAATCGCAGCAGCCTGAATCATAGTGACAGGGAACGAAGAGAGAAATGGATGTGAGAAGATGGAGCAAAAACGCACTCACAGTAAATGCTTGCCCTGCCCTCTCGTTAGCCAGGCAGGTCACCCAGCTCAGCCAGGTACCCAAAAAGCTGCTGTCATTCTGACACGAGGAAGCAGCACCCAAACCTGCAGGGTGCACAGAGGCAGCAGTGAGCCCGCTGTGCTGCTCATGAGAAGTTAAGGCTCTCTTGTCAAGGTGTTGTTGTCACCAACACAACAGAATCACTTCAGTTTGACCTCGCAGCAGAGTGGCACTGCTTTTGGGGCGCAAAACAAGAACTCCTGTGTGCTGCGTTGACTTCCAGGTGTGTGGAAGCCACCAGCTGTCACGCAGGACTGGCAGAGTAGGTCTGACTCACATCACTACACCTACGTGTCCCATTCTTTCAGCATGCCATCATTCACATAGCTCAGGCTCCTGTGGTTTTTGTCATCAGCTCAATTTCAGGACATCCTTTTTTTCCGGTCAGGGCAAACACAATCACAGCTCTGGTGCTTGCCCAGAATGCCACTACGAAGATTGATTTCCAAGTGTTTGCTTTTGTGTCTTGTTTTCTTCCTCTCTCAAGGCTTTCACAGCTTATTGTCACTCCTGTTTCTTCCTCTGTTAATTCTCACACCCAGTGAATGTCACACAGAATGCCTGTCGCCTACCTGCTACTTTTTTTGGGGGGGGGGAGAGGGTTGGGTGTGAAGATAATCACACTTAGCAAGTCCATGTGATGGACTTCCACGTAAGAAAGCCCTGCACACAGTGCCCCACGGCGCTCCCTCCCTCAGTGCTGCTGTACCAGTCACAGCACGCTGCCAGCTGTGCTCCCACAGGTCTGAGCAGGTGCTGATTCCACTACCCCCACCTTCCCGAGCCTCCTGCAGCAGAAAGCAAACACTGCAAGCCCACTGTGATTTATGTAAGGTCAGAAATGGGCAAGGTTTGAACCTGAACGCTCGGCTGCTCACCTCATCCGCAGGGTGCGCCCCGTGTGCCTGCAAACACCTGGAGCACGGACTGCTGAGCAATCAGGCCAGCATTGCTGGGCTCTCCCCACCCCAAGGCAGGAACGGGCACACCAAGCAGGTTAGGAGAACCTCAGGTCTTTATCTCACCACCTGTCTGTACCCGTGACTCCTCCACTGTCTCGCCGCCTTTCCACCCAGAAGAGCAGAATGGGGATGGCAACAGATGGTAGCACAGGAGGGGCACACAGTGAGAGCTGTAAGTGCTGTGAAGGCAGGGGAGAGGAGGACAGACAACAACAAACCCAGCAGCCTGGCCAGCAGGGCAATGACTTACTGGAATGCCTCTTTCTAACACTGCTCAGCTTCTGCACGGTGCCACACAAAGCAGCCTGACCTCCATGCTGTGTGGCACAGGGTGACGTCCTGCCAGTGCTGTTCTCACATGGGAAAGGACAGCTACGGGCTGGGTTTTCCCACGTGGTTTTAGCACAGTTTAATCTGAGCACAGGATGAGGGGCAAGCATGTTTGAAAGCAATTGCTAAGCCAGAGCCCAACAGAAAACACGACCCGAGCCTTAAAAGCTGCTGTAACACAGGAGGACAAGCTCCTGCATACAAAGAGCTGGAAGCAGTTCAGGATTACAGAACTGAACCTTTTCCTATGGCTGGACAAGAACATTCTGTTATGGTGCCCTCATCCTGTGGATACAACTCATTTCAATCTACAGCATTCTCTAAATGCTTCCAAGCTCCCAATTTACTGCTGGAAGCTGTGGTATCCTGAATAATAATGGCATTAATTTACGAGCAGAATTCAAAGCAACTTGAGCATCGTGAAGAGCAGTTCCCACTAATGGAAAAAAAAACAAACCAGGGAAGCTGAGCGGGTTTGAGCCAGAGGTGAAATGTGTGCCCATCGTGCTACCCTTACCTGTAATTTACAGTAGCTCTTGCAGCACATTCTAATAAAGTCAATGGTATTTTCAATTGTATGTTGGGAAGAAGGGGATTGGGCTGTTCAAAAGGATTTCCAAAGAGATCCAAGTTCTCAAGACAGAGTTTCCTAAAATCACTGGGCAGGAAGGGCAGTTTGTTTCGAGCCGCTGACAGAAAGCGCAGATGATCCAGCTGGCCAATCTTGAAGGGCAACCTGATCAACTCATTGTCATCCAGCTTTAAATTCACAAGTTCTCGCAGCTGGCAGAACTGAATCGGGAGCGCTTTGATTTTGTTCTGGCTGAGGTCCAAGCACTGGAGAGATTTCTGGAGGGTGGAGCTGCACAGAGCGCTGCTGAACGACTCCAGGTGATTGTCGTGCAGGTTCAGCTCCTGAAGGAAGACCAGCTCGCCGATGGTGGCTGGCAGCTGCTTTATGTGGTTGTGACTCAGGTCTAACTTTCGCAGCTTCTTCAGACACAGCACACGCGTGTCGACCCGGGCCAGTTTGCAGTATGAGGCTTGGAGGTGTTCGAGGGAATAGGGGAAGCCCTTGGTGAGCGGATAGTCCCTTCTGGAAGTGATGATCAGTTTGGTTTTAGGCTTCTCAACTTCTGAGGTCTTTGCTGGTACCAAAGCTGAGAGTGGGAGAGCAGCGACGTCGGTCCCTTGGTGAGCCAGTCTCACAGCTGAAAGGAAAGTCTTTAGATTGCTGACATTTGCCTGCAGGAAAACACGAGCATGGCATTAAAGGTTCATTATTCTTGCACTCATTTGTACAGTAACTTTTGGAACTATTTTCTGCAGACACAGAGATCACAGAAAGGCCTGGGTTGCACAGGAGCACAGTGTTCATCCAGCTCCAACCCC